>NW_026099624.1:23714-51243 GCF_025091365.1 Daktulosphaira vitifoliae | reverse complement strand
GGTACTACAGTTGTAGATCTCGGAGAATGCATTTCAACTCGGCTTTATTTTGTCAAAACGAGCGTTTTCTTGAGTTTTTTTTTATGTGGCGCGTTAGAAGAAAAAAATCGTTAGTTATAACCGAAGAAAATAATCATTTACTCATATCTCGAGATATTATTACAAATTTACAGCATAAAATGTACTTTATTCTTTTCATTGAATGCAGTTGAAATATGCGCCTGCTCGTTCCTCTACCGAGGAGTTTATAGAAAACAATAATGCACTCTAATAGCACAGTATAGTTAACAATTTGGAACTGAACTATGATCGGTTGAATTGTGGTCATAAAAATATATTCACCCATGTCATTCATTACAAGTAGTTTATCAATTCTTTTGAATGATACATTAGAAAGTTTAACTTGTAACGTGTGATTAATATAATCAGCGTGCCTGAGCAACTACGCAGAAAACACTTTAGTCCAATTATAAAATCATACTCAACGCATGCATTTAGATATAGTATTTCTTCAGGTTCATTTTTACTCGATGTAAGAAAATATAACGTTTCACTTGGTACTAATAATTCCGGAAACGATATTTCCATATCTCATACTCAGTATCTCATAGCTCCACACAAACGTTGTGTTATTATTCACGTACAGTATGCTATCAAGATAGTAATTAGTCATGACAGTCACATATAAATCAAAGACTACAACGAAATTCGAATAAATTACTGAATGGAGTTCCGATACACGTAGTAATTACGAGGAGTTAATGGCGTCTTTTATTTTAAAGCATAACAAATCTTGGTGTATGTGTAACACCTACTGGCCAGCGAATAGTCGAACGGAGCAAACACTGGTATACAGTAGAGGAGTTCCTAAGAGTACTTAGATCAAAACGATACGTGATCATAAAATATCGAATAAATTGTAGTTGTGCTATCAACTAAAACTGCGCGAAGCTTTTCGAGTACCAACTATAGAAAACGCAACATCCGGTCGATATAAAGTAATCGACTGTTTCCTGTACTGTGTTCTATTGTGGCCCGACTTGAATCGAGATTTTATACAGAGAACGGACTGTAAAAGAGGTAAAAAACGCGCACGCATTTTGGATCTCTATGGATGTCCGTGTCTGACCGGCGGTTGTCAGTCAGTGGTTATTTCTTCAAATTGAAAGGAATCAGAATTGTCGATGGACAAAAGAATAGCCGTCCGAAAAGTCAGAACTCTTTTCAATCTCAAAACGTGACGTCTGCAATAATGACCTACAAACGCTGGGGCACACTTTGGACCATTGTCTCGACAACACCTCGTTTTCTCAATCTTTAAATCTCAACACGAAATCATTGCTTCCTCTTTGACTACGGACAAGCGTTAACCGGGAGTTAGTTAATCTTCGTGCTAGAAGCGCATCTATATAACTATCGACTATTGTAAACACGAGTGGTATGCGCCATCAACCGTGTGCGCTACACGTGTGTGTTATTATTATTTTTTTATTCTCTCCTCTCGAATCTAACAAGCGTACATTAGGCACGCACGAGCCATGTCCACATCAACAATACATTACCATTTTTTTTTTCTTTCGCCTCCTCCACCACTGATTCACCCAACTAATTACATTCGTCAATGGATCTGCGATCATCTGAGACCAGTGGAAAAATGGTTACTGGACTATGCTGTTACGCGTCACGCTTCATATGGACATTGTTTCATTAATATTAATAACAGTAATAAAAATATTTGTCTCGGTATCCAGTAAGGCACGTTTATTTTTTAAAAACTCGTCATATTTTCATAGAAAATCTATTCGAAGTTGATTCCAACAAAAAAATTCAATAGCAGATATTGAATATTGATAATATATTGTATTTATTTAAAATTATGTATATACATATTAAATTACTGATCTTCAACTACGCGATTTAGGCGACAACCAAAGGTCCCCTCGTAACGATCCAATAGATTGTAATTGCAAGTTTTACATTACACGACCTTGCGCAATTCCTTATACGTACTGCAAAAATAACATCAACTCGACTGCAGTTATTTATTTGCTCAAATGGATTCGTAACAAAATAAAGCGAAATGTATTCATTGGGAGTGCGACTGTACCCGATGGAAAATTTCAAACGCGCTGTGATTATATGGTAATTCCCAGATCGAATTCGAATCCGGGCCGAACATCGTCAGTGTCCATCGAGAATCGCTTTTAACGACTCAGGTGCTGTTTATAGTCTTATTCGAATGGAAAAAAAAAGTACGCGCACGCATAGAAAATCATACGTATAAAGAACTGAAACGAGGGAGAAAGAAGTAGAATCTGAGACCAATACTGCCGTGCCATATATTATATGGTTTGTCCATTGTTCTGGTGGCTATTGGTGATTGTGCGGCGGCGGCGGTGATATGGGCTTGTACAGTCGGCGGCGTTCAATTGCAAACGGTAGCGGCACGTCCTTCTATTGTTTGGCGGCCGTCCGAGTATTGTGCGTTATATCGACAGCCGGTGGATATGCATAGTGTCACGAACTTGATTTGCGTCTGTCTGCTCATGAAGACAACGACCATGTCGCTTTAGGGACGCAGCAATCGTTTCAAGTCCACGGCAACTAAGAATAGCGCGTTCAACATAAACGATTTCTATTACATTACCAGTGAATAATAAAAATAATATTGTACGACAATTATTCACCAAGACTTGTTTCATTTGAAGCGGAAAATATTCCGTTTTAAATGAAAAAAAATGTCTCGGTTGTTATTCGCACAAACTTTACGTTTCTGACGTTGTAGAACAACATTACATTTTAAACTCGCGGTAGTCATTAAATGTATGCCTCAAACATAAAAAACCATATGATATTCCGTATTGTCATCGAATCAAACAGACAACGCGTTAACCTAAACTTACTCTCATGCATCTATATTGAAATGTAGTTATGAGTCCAACAACATTTAAGAGTAATTTGATTATTTATGTCTATACGTATTTTATTTTAGATTCACCTCTGGACTTGTCTATGTCACTATTGTCCAGAGTGTTCAGCACGTCTTCCGCCTCATCGGTATCATCGCCGCCGAGTGGTTTAGATATCGACGAGCGCAAATCTCTTTCCGATGAATCCACCTCGGGAAATTCACTATCAGGAGATACGATCGACCACAATATCCATACGATCAGCACGACTCCGGTAAAATCGAGACCGTTCAGAGGAGAGCGCACCTTATTGCCGTGTGAGGTTTGTCGCAAGGCATTTGACAGACCGTCGTTACTAAAGAGACACATGAGGACACACACTGGTAAGTCGATGCTATTTAATACGGGTGATATTTTATTAGCTTTCAAACTTTTCATTCGCTCATTTTGAAACGTTTATAATCATTATATATTTATAATAACATAGTTCATAGATCAGAATTTTGAAATGTTTTAATGTTTCCTATGAAAGCATAATTTTCTTGTAGTTATAATTAAAAACTAAACAAAAAATTGTCGTTGTTAATGTACGCAGAAAATTAAACACTATAAAATTATATACTTCATAATTGATGAGTACGTCTCGAATGTATCTTTTTTAATATTTTATCCGATTATGATTTTTTTTTTTTTCATGAGTTTTTAAGTATACTTTTAAAAACCATCACTGCGCTACTTCAACACAACTGTAAATTATCTTTTTTTCATCCATCTTTTGTAATCATCATTTATCACGAGCTAATATTGATATCAACTTTATTTTCCAGGTGAAAAACCTCACGTTTGTGCTGTATGCAATAAAGGATTTTCCACATCCAGTTCGTTAAATACACACAGACGAATACATAGTGGTGAAAAGCCTCACCAATGTGGTGTTTGTGGAAAACGGTTTACTGCCAGTTCCAATCTATATTATCACAGAATGACTCATATTAAGGTAGGAAAAAATATTACTTTTTAAAAAGTTGACCCATTTACGTCCAGTTGTAAACCACTGAGTAAATTATGAGCTTGCAAAACTCGTCATAATCTTAGAAGTTCAGTAATAAACGTGTCGTTTCAATGAGTTGGTTACGTTTATAAAAAAAAGTATCAGATTTCACTGCAAAAATTCAAATAAACACGGTGATTTTATTAACAGTGAGATATAAAATTAATATGCTTATTAACTATTACTATTACTTATTTATAAACTGATAATTATGACGGTACCGTAAAGAAATATGATGATTATTTCAATATTTCGTATATTGTTATGTTAATTATTTTATAACTTGGTTATTATGGACCACACAGGTTGTGGAATCGAATATTTATAAAAAAATTGTATGGTTTTAATTAACTCACGCATTTGTAAATAAACTAAATATAATTATTGGCTAGGTTTATTATATTAGTCACTAATTTTTATTGACGTCGTCAAGTGGATCATAGTGAAATCACGTTAGAAGCTAANTCAAGTGGATCATAGTGAAATCACGTTAGGAGCCATTTCGATCATAGAGTTCTGATCTTAACGGTTATAATCGTTCAAATGATTAACATAAACTAATGGTAAATAATATACCGTCGGTAGCCCAAGACAATTTAACTGTCGTGACTAGAGAAGAGCCAAAGACAAGATCCACGCACAACTTCTGGGTCGGATATGATTTTTAACGTTTCGAGGGTCACGTAAGATTATGGGTCTTTAATAATACGTCTGAACCAGTCTGGGGGGCATTCAGATTGTTATTATCTCAGCACAATGAGGTAGATTGGTTAGTGGATATTATGTTGTATATATATTTTTAACTCAAATTATACGTGAAATTAAGATCAAAACAATCACGTGGAACACGTAACGTCGAGGCTACTTACTTGCGGCCCATGCGATAGTGACCGGATACTGGCTGTGCTTTAATTTTTATTATGATTACGTGTGCTCGCAATTTAAAAATACACTATATGTTAATCATCTAGTCCCAAGGGTTTTAATAAACCGATCAATTTCCTTGATGGCGTCGTGGAAAATTAGTACGAGGCGTTATAGTGTGGCTCCCTCCCCAGTCCACTTGATACCTTAATAACACACTAAGCCGTTTGATTTTAATTTCTTCATGTTTTACCGGTTCGGCAACAGAGAATCGATAATTAAAAATATAGTTTGGCTACACAAGTATGCAATAAATTAATTTATACTCGTACAATACCAAAAGTAGAGAAAACATTTTTTTAGTTCCCACAGTTTTGCTCTTCTATTGACAAATCTTCTACCGGATCATTATGTATTCATGATGTTTCAAATCTAGTCAAAATATATTCACTAGAATATACACGAACAGATTTATGCGCGTGTAAGAACTTTATATACACAGTTGTTTATAATTAGTATAATGTTTATTATTGAGTGTGTGCGTATACGCACGTGTAGAGGTGAAATGACGGGTGTGTTAATACGCGGATTCCAAATGGGCCTGTTCAAGGTTCTGCATTCCATTCGCACAATTTTTTCTATTTAATAATAATCGATAACTTAGAGATTATCGTCGGCTGAGACGGTTTTCCTGTGATAACATTTTGACATTTTGCCGTTGTGTGTCAAATAAATAATTACACTTCGATTTGCCGTTGCGAATATGCAACTGACAATAAATTACAGTTGCTCCGTACGAGATGACAGCGGAGGCACACGAGAAAAAACACCTGAAGTGATGAGCTGGTGCAGCACACAAACGTCCTTTGGGCACGCAACACGAACGAGCTGTGTGACGCAGAACCGACTAACCCGCAGGGTCGATGAAGTAGCCCCGGCACTCGACGCGTTAATAATAATAACGATAAAGTAAATAATTACAGCGATTTGAAACATTATATCATAATATATCTATAGCGCGAATCGATGCGTGAATACGTGTAAAAAAATACTGAACGTCCCAGAAGAGAAAAATAATACCTAATTAATTAATACGCGTAAAATAGTGAGATAAATCGGATAGAGCGTCGTTTGGCTTGTTACGAGCCGTTGGTGGCATCTGATGCTGATAATATGTATCAAAACTGTAATCAGAAACCTCATGTCGTTAATATAAGGCGCTGCTACGGATAGGGTTTTAGCCGATTGCCAATCATCCGGCTGATAACCACACACTGAAATTAGTCGCCTAGATATCCAACGGACTAGAAACTTTGTTTGGCTACCTTCGATAAAATTTTTTAGACTTGGTTACTCGTCTTACGGATGGTGGCCGAACATCTTTTTCGAAAAATACAACATTTTAAACACACTAGTTTGGGCAACGTATTATGAGATGTGAATATTTAATAAATATTACCAACGATGACGAATTTGTTGGAAACTCATTTGCCGCAAAACATTACGCTCGGGTGCTTTACCATTCACATTACCTGGTTTTATACATTTTATCAATTTTTCATATGTAGCCAGTACGCGTTAAAGCTCCGGGTGGTCGGTCTTATTGGCCGCGACCAAGACACAGTGGTGGCAGTGTGTTTATACCGACCGGCTCACAGTCGGCTTTGTCGTGGGAACTGCTATCCGATGTCGTATCTCGAACATTATCGTCGCTAGGTATCTATGCCGTACATTATATTCGGGTGCAAAGAGGACGTAAATTTTCGCCGGTACACCGGTTGACTGCTGTAGATGACAAGCACGTTTAAACGTTGTTGCACGCGCGTGTCAATTTTTTTTTTAACAATTTTAAC
The DNA here is from genome assembly GCF_025091365.1 of Daktulosphaira vitifoliae. Taxonomy (NCBI): domain Eukaryota; kingdom Metazoa; phylum Arthropoda; class Insecta; order Hemiptera; family Phylloxeridae; genus Daktulosphaira; species Daktulosphaira vitifoliae. Next base: position 44,566 of record NW_026099624.1, on the reverse strand, counting down.
GCTATTTAAAATTGTCGGAGGCTCATGGTCCGCGAGATTTATGTTTAAGCCCACCCGGTTATGTGTAAAAGCCGATAACGACAAAGCATCAGAGGCACAGATACGATCTAACAAGGTGCCTTATGGACGTATACTACCAACAGGTTTAGGGGCAAATAACCTTCATAAAATGACTATGTCGCTATAATTTTGATCAATAGTTATACCGTGTTAGTTATTTTGAGTATTTCTGTTGAATTTTCTACTTAACAAGATTTATTAATCTACAATTTTCATATTATTCATATATGTGTTTGACCAATTGAAAAATGATGTTTATATATTTTGTTATCTGTAGTCTGCCATAAGAACTTCAGATATATATATATATATTATTATTTTTATTAAACTAATAATCGTATATAGTTACTTAGTAAAATTCATCGTCCAATATAATATTTAATTTTGTGTTTTGCACTTTTGCAATTTGTATTTTGAATTATTTTGTAGTTTAAAATTGATTCATAGTATTACAAACATAAGATTAGCAAGAGAACATTTTATTGTATTAACTAAATTAATTATTAAAATATGGTCCTCGCGGACAATGTTTTATGTAAAATAACAGAGGTATGTCTAGAGGTTTGACAGTATAGTCAACGTCCGTGACGAACCCAAAGGGTCTTCAAGAACGACATTTCGGATAATGATCTGATAAAATAACATAATAACATTTTTACTACCTTCGTATTATACTAATTTCAACCATAGTGTTCTCGAGATCATTATTATCTAAAAGCAGCGAACCAAAGTAAGACTCGGGAAAAGAAAACAAGACCATATGACATCCTGTGCACACGGTAACCTTTTGTCCTGCACCCTCTTCAAGTGGTCTATAAAAAGGCGTTTTCGGTAAAGTTGCGAAATCATCATCGATCGAAAGATGTGTGATGGCTGCTGGTCCACTAAGAAAAAGTAAACCCTCCATCAAAACTAATGACTAGAAGTTGGTTCGAAAAATATAATTTGACGTCTGAGTTGATGGTGCACGTGTCACTTAAATTTAAAAAAAATACACTGCATTAAAAGTGATTGAATTAAGCAATTCAAACAGTTTTACTTATTGCCTTGATCATAAAATTTTATATACTAACAAAATATATTCATTAGGCAAACTTTTCTTTATATTTCTAAACTATTTTTAGTGCAGTATATATTTATATAATCAATTAATTATTATAATATTAACAATAATTACAGAGTTCGCCTTAGGAAATCTATGGCAATTTATTATGTTCATTTTTGTTATTTCATTAAAAAGGAATTTATTATTCTATTGAATGTTAATAAATAAAAAATTTATTGATCATACTACTGTTTGAAATTTATCGTTTAAATTTCAAAATTATTTACATTTTCTCATAGCCACAGAGCTTAACTGTTTAAAGAATTATTTCATGTGCATATTTTGTCAGGTGCATCTCGGAGCGATATTGTAAGTTCGTTTGTAATTTTTTGTTAGCCAACTGTCACACAACAATACAAAAAAAAAAAGCAATTACATAACGTGCGTGTTGTTTTCAAGGAAACGACTGAATATATATCGTGCGTACTTCTATATAAGATACATTGGGCGTTTGAAGAGCAATTTCCTATTTCACAAACCATATGGTGTTCCGTTGTGTATGCGTCTTAACCAAAACACCGGCAATACTGACTGCCGTGGCCGCGGTTTATAACAATCGCTATTATCTTATTCTTCTACTTCCCCCTAAAAAAAGGGGGTTTCTGACAGACCGGAACCCCGTAAAAAAACACACATCTTGGACACGGTCCAAGTAACAATTCTCACAACACCCCCACACATTGACTGGAAACTAACAAAAATGGGTAGCTAATTTATTCAAATACATACTGAACGTGGTGTTATCAATTTGAAATCACATAATGTACTTAATTTAAACGGGTTCCAGTTTTTTTGCTTCAAACTTTAATATACTTGAAAACGTTAAAAATTCAAGGATTAAACTAAAAATGTTATTTTAAGCGTAGAGAACTATTTTAAATAAGCTGATTTGAATTTAGAATGTGTTTTTTATTTTGGATTAAATTTTTTCGGTATAGCTTTCATTTTTCTGCCACCATCTTTGTTCGTTAAATATTTTAATGTTGACAAAACAAGAATGACTGATCGTTATTTAAGAATTTTAATTAATTTTTAAATATTATAAACATTATAGGAAAATAAGTTACATTAAAAATTTATGTTTTTTAAACACACAAAGGACGATAAAATATTATTCTGAATATAAACTTTTAGTTTAATCGTTTTTTTTAATTTATGTAGAAAGCTCCAAGACAATAACTTGTTGTATTCAGTAACTTATAATTTTTTATTCAAAGTCGTTGTATCAAAGATTAAATATAAATTTGTTAGCCAATTATAGTTCTGTCTGCAGAAATAAAATGATCGCCGCATACCAGGTTTCCCGTTTGTATTGATGAATTTACAATAGGAACAATAGTCGAAGGATCCTCGTAGAAGTCATGTTCAGTATGATTATTATTATAAAAACATGTTTCTTATTTTGTTATGGGCCCACATGGAACATTATTATATCGAGTATCTTTTGTATGTTACCCTTACAAAAAGTAAACTGTACTGATCGAATAATTACCGGCCAAGTCACAATCATTAAATTACTAGTTACGCCTCATGTTGTGGAGATCTTCAAGACACCAAACGGAATAAAAAGAGCACGTATGTCTGTGTGGACAGGTGGCATACCCTTACGATTCGTTCCGACAGTCAATTTTTTTGTGTACCATCACCTTTTCCTGGTGTTTTCTTCATTAAGAGGCCGCCCGTTATGCACGCTACTTTTTAGGATACCGTCAGACGCTAATATTTGGGTCAGACAATTCATCCATTAGAATCTAATACAATAACACTTCCACACTCAATTTCTTAAGTTATAACTGTTTCAATAAAAAACACATCCCATATTGTTATGATAAACTCATAAACGGAAAATTACTTCCTGCTCATTTTACGTACCCAACATAATTATAAACACATCGTAATGTAATAAATAATATTTACGGTTTCAATCGTAGCTTTTCAATGCTAATTTATATTTTAACTGCTTTAAAAAAAATTCAATATGCTTTCATTAAATACAATTTGTATTTTCGAGATTTTTTTCGACTTCATTTAATATTTTGAAACAGAAATGTGATTCATTATAAAATAATTGTCTCAAGACGGTTTGCCGCAAAAAAAAAAAAAATGTTTTTTCTCGTTAAAAATATTAACTCTCATATTTCATAGGTATAAAACACATACACCTCAAAACACGAAAAGTCGAAAACGCAGTCTGTAATTTATTGCACGCATAGCAACGTATCCGCTGTAACTATTCATATTATACACCTTAATAATTTTCGTTATACAATTCTGGAGAAATAACGAAATTCCGGTGGCTGTAGTTGTTTTTCTTTGATGGTTAGGTAGCTGCTAGGACCGCGATGTTCACGCGACTACTAGAAATCCATTTATCCGAATGGACAAGACCGAGGCGCCTGCGTGTATCGCGTGTAACACGAACAGAAGGAAATGTCGATCGAGATGTCCGATTATTCGAGATTGTTTTCAGTCAGAGAGAGAGAGAGAGAGAGAGAGGAAAATTAAACTTCCGTCCAAATGTGAGGATACCGAAATCCCATCAATTTGCCATCGCAGGTGACCGGCAGCAGGTGCTCTGATATTATAATAACCTATGGGTTAATTATTATTGTGTTTTCTTTATTTTACCATCGAGTATAATGTAAAATAGTCTAATACATTTGAAAACCGGTACAGAGGCAACACGCGAGTAAGATCTCAAGAGTGCATTTTGCAGACGAGTGTGCCCTCGGGAGGATGACCGCTGCAGTGGTCTATGTGAACCTTTCGACCTTGACGTAAGCCGAACAGGTGGTTAAACGATCTTTCCGTACTCGAGTGTTTTTACTCAATTAACATCATAACTACATTATAAATATCTGCCTTTAGCGGTCGATAAAATCAAATGAAATATTAAAATATCTGTACTACGCACACAATTTTGATTTCATATTTTATTACTTAAAAAAGAAATAGACCATTTTCTTTCTGATAATTTATGTGTTTTCTGTCAGTTGTGGTGTGATGATTGCTATTTACATACTAATGTAGTTTAATTTTATTACTTTGATTGGAAGACCTACTTTTGTGTTTATTATTTTTGCTGCTTGATTATCACAATTACTTAAATCGATCCGGATATAAGGTCCGGTCGATGTTTACGATCTCAAATCAATGCAAAGTGTTATTAAAGGCGTATACGAAAATAGAGTGGTCAATTTGACAGCCAGAATAATAAAATAGCAACGATTATATTTTTATTACTTATTCTAATGTCTTAATTATTTAAATTGGTAACAGTGGTGGTCATCTCAGTTAACGGATGACACGGATAATAAGTGATTTCATATTAAATAAACTTTGTTTTCACAGGAAAAACCACACAAATGTACATTGTGTGCAAAGTCATTCCCAACTCCCGGTGATCTGAAATCTCATATGTACGTCCACAACGGGTCGTGGCCGTTCAAATGTCATATATGCAACCGCGGATTCAGCAAACACACAAATCTGAAAAACCACCTATTTCTTCACACCGGTAAGTTGATTATTTTTGTTTCATTATTCACAGTAGGTATTCATCATAATAACACCGCAACTCTTACTTATCTCAAAACAAAAACAATAATTAGAAAATATGTTGTTTTATGTGGAAAGCTTGTGAAACGACAGTAACTATTCAGAGATAGTGTGCCCGCGCAAACTATTATTTAGTTTGTTATTTTTTTAAACTCACACATGCACCATAAAATAAAATTAGGCAACGAAAGAGTTACCTTTAAAGAGCAATAAAAATAATTCATTGTGGAATAATGTCTGATATTATAGCGAGAACCGAAATTAACGATTTGCCACCTGTACACAGCATGTTTTTCATGAGTTTGTAACGTTTGAACGTATCCAGTTTTTATCTCGACACTATCATTCTAAATGTTTTCAATGTTATTGCATTATATCGTCTGGTTACGGTTTCTTCCTTAATTTTTCATCGTCCGTAGCTAATCTGTTTAAACACTACTAATACATTTCGCAATAAACTAACAAAACATTCAAACTGCTTCGCTTCATAACTATGTAATAGCAATCGTAAATAAGGGCTGATCTCGGTTTCAAATAAATATTTTTTTAGAAATCTAGTCGTTTGCATAAACAACAACATAAATATTGTTCTTCGAAAAAAATACTCGAAAATGTCGCTCGCAAAGCATAATCATATTTTAATGTTTTTAAACTTCATTAGGCACTTCACTTGTCTTAGACCCGAGGCCATTGTTTTTTTTTCAACAAATATTGTATGCCTCTTAAGCATACCGTTCCAGGTAGGCGGTCGCTTAGACGGGATTTCTGGGACCGATATTATTATTTTTTAATCCCACGTTAATGGAATTCGTGTTTTTGCCTCCCATTGCACGTCACATCAAATATGCTTCGGGCCGACCCCAAAGTGACGAGACCTGGTTCTGCCGTTATTATAATATATTATTACATATAGGCAGGTCGTCGTATTCCGAACACCCGACAGTAGCATGCCCGTTAATGGCACCTCGAACGTTATGTCGAAGAAAGAGATAATATACCGAGAGACGCTTCGGCTACTGGACTTTGATGGTATTATGATGTGTTTGGTCTCGAACGGCCTCACTTGGAGTAGACATGCCCCTGACGGGACATTCTGTACCTGATATACCGATTTACATAAAAATCGTTCCGAGTTCGTTCGATTGTCGAACGAGAAATACACAGCGCAGCAGTTGATCAAATTATGAATTTCATTTTTTTTAAATAGATAAGTCTGTTAAATTTAAAGGGCGCGAGGGGTAATGGTCCATTTCTGTATATTTTTCAGGAGAGCAAAAATGAGTTTATAAATTCCTATATTTTTAATGGCAAAACAAAACTAGACACTTAAATATTAGAAAAAAGAAAAATAGTTTTACCTTATGGATTTCATAACTTGATACTACTGCTAATTTGGCATCCGAATCAAACGATAAAATCAGAATTTGACTGGTACCATTCATGTACTCTTTATATAACAAGTTCCAAATTAAAATTATTAGTTGTGCGATTATGGTAGACTTTAAATAAAACTAGTTGTAAAAAAATATAAAAATATTGTGAATTGGTTTTAGTTGTACATGGTTTTTACATTTTCTAATCAACTATGTAATAAAAGTAAAATATCGTGATTTTATTCAACTGACATATGCTAAGTAAACATACAACGATACTTTTAATCGTCCAACCTTAAAACTGTCCGCTCGTTAATTAATACTGTTATTTTTCAATTAATTGATAAGTAAACCGGTTCGATAAATTTCGAGTGAACGTTATTACATTTTTTTTTTTCGGTGATCGCGAATAATATGATAATAGTGTCTTCGAGTTTAATTTGGATTTGTATTCGGAGAAACGCGTTGTTTTTACCGAGTGTCAACGTACTTACGAGTAAAACATCATTGGCAAAAACACCGAGGAGTTGGATTTGTAGTTTCTCGTGTTTACCGGATTTGTGGGAATAAGTGCGCCAATATTGTACCTGTGTACACATTACGCTACTATAAGTGTGTTGTTGCTGTTACATTTGCTGTGGAAGTAATAATGGAAAAAAATGATAATGTACCCGGCGTGTGTGTAACCCGGGAAGTTGACAACAAGCGGAATGCAACACGGTTCTCCAATAATATTAATTATTGTCAACATAATAAACGTTGCGTTTCATGTACTAACGTATAATGATATATTATTACAATATTATGATTGCAAAAGCGGCATCGAAGTCGGTTCTATTGTACGACGTAGAACAAGACTTTGTCTCTCCTCTGCGAGTGCAAAATAATGTGATCCGTACAATTATATGAAATGCCTTCCGGCTAAAAAACATTACAATAACACTACATGTTTGTAGTTACGGAATCGCTCTTGCGGGCGTCGCCTACATCAGTTTAGGCCTTGACTTTGTAGAGGAAAAAATTGGCGCGTCGTTTGATCAAATTAAATAAACCGAGTACATTAAGTTGTCGGTGTACACTCAGCTGTGATAGGCACCTAAGGCAGTCGCCTCCTGTCAATCTGCGCAGCTTAATTTTCTAACATTATTCCAACGGACGACATTGTGCTTAACTCGTTTAACAAGATTGTGTGATTCGATTTCGACCGATGCTGTTTGTATCGATCTCCACGGCAATATTAACATTTTTTATTGCCTCCCGATGAAATTCGACCGCGCAATAAAAATAATTAGAGTCGTATTTTCCACTGGGCTCAATATTTCAGAATTAACAAAATTATGTTATTAATATACCGTTACGCATCGAGAACAACTGAAATCATGTCGACAGAGCATTCAGATAAACTAGTATGCTAAGCCGGTTGAACATTTATTAGGGGTTAATAACACAATATGTCTTATGCAGAGTAACGTAACACACGCGCTCTTTGTATCCGAAATGTCTCCAATGACGGCAGCGATCAAGCAATGAGTTTAAATTAAGTGTTCGTATAAAATTAAGTCGTTAACTGCTGTGATTTCTGGTTGAGTTTTTATTTCTTTATTTTCCCATATAAATAACAAATTTGCCTATGCTGGACCATAAAACTTCTAACCAGTTTAGAGATCAATAAAACTTAAATACTGGTGGCATTCCATAGCAAAAACTTCAAGAAGACAAATTTATTGTTCTTTTAACGACAAAAATAAGAAGAGTTGACCCATTTGAAAACGCGTCACTCTAGATCAATAACAGTTACGCGGACACACATCATAGTTTTATTTTTTATCATATAATATAATATTAATGCCAACCCGTAAAAAAATATCAACTCTCTCGTTGCTGCCGATTATTATTTCAATAAATTTATATATAAAACGTTTTATTTTTATTTAGACTTCATGTAGAAGTCATTTTTATCGATAGCGACGCAAAGTCTAATTCATATTTTCATATTCGAGTTAAACGATAAAGTATTCCATTAGAAATAATCGTTTTCATATCGTATTTTGGAAACGTGTGAAAAAAGTAACACCCGATTTCTATAGAGCGTGTTATTTGTACTTTGTTCTATATAATTGCCTATCGTTTTTAACATGTCGTACTTTACCCTGAATATTACCGATTTCAATTCACTTAATGATGTTCCTTGATTAAAAAAAAAAAAATACAACACACTACTACTCGGCGGCAATGGTAAACTTAACCGATTGCACTGCGCGGCAACCGTCTCTGGCCACCGCCAACAATGTGTTCCCCCCTGTGGTGCCCTCCTACCGTAAATCGTGTAATTCCTTCTAAACGTTCCCGAAAGAAAAAAAAAGGTGTCTACAAGATCATTAATCTCACAAACACCTCGACTCAAAACAGCAGTATGTATAAATATGATATGTTTTGTTCTATAAGGATAACCGCCATACAGTGGCCGAGACCATATTGTCTCAAATATCTAAACCGAAATTCCGTGATATAAATTCAGTGTAAATTACATTGCACATCGTGATGCGTTTAATTTATTGTCTGTGAAACGTTATTTTTCATTACAGTTAGTCCATTTAAAAGGCTCATTCCTAAACGCGTTCTGAATTGACGTAGATAACTTGTGTGATGAGTTGTTCGTTTGGCGCACACCGTGTTATAAATTCATAAATACATTTTAAAAGCATATTTCGTCATTAAATTTTGTTAACAAGGTTCACGTTTATCGGACGTTTCGGTGGTAATTTTTTTATATATTTTACTAGCTTTCGTTACACGGACACCCCGAGCAATTATATCGATGCGCGCGTTTAAATACATATTTTACACACTCGATATTCTTACACGCTTTATACACATAATAAAAAAACAACAGCGCTGGCTGATATTATACGAGCCGGTTGATTGCAGCGATGATTTACAACCGGTTCTTACTTGGCTTCCCATTAGCCTAAGCTACTATATTTGCTACTACACCATACATTATGAGCCGTCACCTCTTATAATATTATTGAACTTGAAACTCGTCCGATAAGTACGCCGTTGACGACGGCGCTGTCAAGTACAGAATGTTATCATCACACGTGGTAGTCAAATATCCTTTACGCGGCCAACATCTGTTGCAATAGCAATATCGATGTGTTACAGACCACGTCGGCAACCAACGTATTCGTTATTTTAATTTTTCTTATTTAATTAATCATTAGGTATTTACAATATTATCGGGTTCGGCCAAAAGTATACTCTGTAACTAGCTCGATGCCGAACAAAAACCACACACACTGCGGTTAGTATCGAATGTGTAAAACTCGTTTCCAGACATTTTCACTAGCTGTAAAGTACATGAGTGTTTTTTTTTTTTTTTATGTTAACAATCTTGCTCCGCTTGTATCATAATACACAGCTTGTCGTAACGCTCGACCGTGTCTGATGTTTGCCCTGAAAGTGTATATTTTATTTAACCTGTTTGCACTGAACTTTGATATCGCCATGTGATACGATACAAATAAAAGCAACAAATGAGAATTTCGACGAGCGTCGACGATTTATCACGTGCAATCGACCCGGTCGTTCGTTACGCCCGAAAAACCAGTAATAAACATAAAAAAAAAAAATTGTCCGAGGGATGCTCCGTTTTGTTTCATTGAGAAATACTGCGGATGTTATTTTTCATACCTATACTCGAACGACCGTAATTTCTTCAAGAACAAACGAAACGGCAGATGTTTGCCGCGTCTGACACGCATATCGCCATTACACACATTCGTATTAACCCGTGACTTTGATGTTTTTTATAAGAAATGTGTACGGACGGCATAGGATTTTTTCCATTTACGGACGGTAATGACTTATGAGTGTTGTAAGGAAAAAGTAACATCGAATTATACTATGTACAAACAAACCTACTGAATAGAATCACGGGTCAAAAAACGCGTTCGGATGCCATACAGGCTCCGAACTACCACGGTGGCGAGTGTGGGAGACTCGTCTTCGGAAGCAGTGTCTTTAGCCGGGATTTTTTTCGCTTCGGGTAGTATTGTTTCGTTGGAGTATTAGCCACGGCACAATAATAATTGAACGCCGTCGCCCCGACACCTTTATAATAATAATAAACCACGTCTGTAGCCCTGAGGATTATTATTTTTGTAGTGTACACGACTGCGGCGACCGCGCGCATTCACAGTACAAACGGTCTCATCGGCCGCGTGCAGCGATTTCTCTTGCCCCGTTGCCCGTGGCGTTACGTTGCTTACCGTTTTGGCGCCATCGAAACGCCGCAGCGGATCATCTTTGCTGCATTCATTATGACTTTGTATTCCGACACAACCGACTGAGAGACGATAACAACAACAACAGCAGCACAACAACGGTGACTCCAGAACATTACACTATTATTATCATCATCGTCATTGGTAACGCGGTCGATTGACTTCACACACTGCCATTATGATCTCCGCGGGTCTCTGTGTTCCCGGAGCCTACATACCTCCCCGTCTTGTACCGGGTGTCGCGCGATTACGCCTTAGGAGTCGCAAAACCTAATATCGGACGCGTGGGAACGTCGATGGCGACCTTGCCGTGGCCATTGTGTAAGGATACCTACACGCAATTCGTGACACGGTTGATTTTTTTAACTTTTATACACTGCACAGTCTACACGTTTCGGCACGTGCTCCTTTGCGATGCAATCCGGTAATGTTACAGAAAATAGTAAACAGGTCTATGCCATAAATGATTATTTGTCAACCTTGACAAATCGTAAATAGCGTATTATTTTGACAATATAATAATTTGAAATATATTAAAAAGTTTTTATCTACGAGTACGCGCTGAGTTATAATATATTCAAAATATTTTTATTCTTGAACCCTAAATTATCTAACCTAAGATGGTAATTATTTACAACTTGCTATTTTTTTAAATTTCAATGTGCTTTACGTTTTTGAACATTATTTTCTGTATTGGAATAATAATGAACGCTCGTTTGAAGAAAGTTTTTTATACAAGCCGAACGATTCAAATGTACAGTATTATTGCTCCTCGATGATATGTGTTTACAACTCTTTTATGTATAGAATACCACATCTGTGGCGGTGATTCCGAAGAGGTCGCGGGTCATAAAACTATTTGATGTTTTCATCAGGTTACTTCTCAATGTTCGAGTATTAAATTTGAGATTTTACGGGCGCCATTACGGTAATAACTGCATCGACCACGAGGACCGGTCGTTGTACGACGCGATGTATCTGTTCTCCGACCGTAGAAATCTCCCGCCCGCTATCCATACCCGGTGATATACTCTTGGGAGGAGGCCACCGAAGCGATCGTTGTTCAGATTAACGCGGGTAGCTTTCGATTAAAACGAATAATAATAAAATACGTCCAGAAGAGTATAAAATATTTGTTGACTATTTAGAAACGGCTAGAAGAAATCCCATTACTCGGGTGCTCCGACAAGAATTTCCGATTACAGCCTCCGGGGTCCACCCGGTAAACTAGTTGACATGAGCCTCCGTGCATTTCGTTCTCACACACACACGCGCATATACTGCCACCGCTCGTCCTGGACCACATTACGTATTCATGATCCATTTAGTGAACAAGACCGTGCCCGTTTAATTATCTCATCGAACCGACTCGGTCGGATTTCTTTTTGAGGCTTATCCTCGGCTACTACTGAATACAGTCGAATATTATCCACAATTAGCCGTATATCATTACGTTATTAGCTACCATTATAATATTCTCTAATATGAAAACCAGCTAATATGATTTTTCTCCATAACGATCTCTATACAGTTTAGCGGACCACAGTTTAAGTCATCGGTAGCCCAGTAAGTGTGGCTGATATCTGTTTTTGTTTTTATTTCGGATTTTCAATCACAAAACAAGTCGGTATACGATCAGTATCTTCAATACGTTTATCGCATTAACTTATCAAATTTCAGCTGTATTGTTGAACGCCCTCGACGAGGGTGGATACTAAATTTAAACACAAATCNCGCCCTCGACGAGGGTGGGTACTAAATTTAAACACAAATAATTGTCTTCGTTAAAATCTATGAGTTATATCCTCGATTTCTTGTAATAGACACTCGTTAGTATGCTTTTTTTATGATATCAGCTGCAAAGTGCACACGAGCACGTGCCTAAGATGGTCATAAAATTATGTTCTAAGCCTACAGGACAGGTGAATATGAACCAACCAAAGACGATTGGGCAGGTGTCTGAGAACGCAAAGAGTCCAACTAGATTAGTATCTCTGCAACTAAACCACTAGTTAAAATGTTTATATGTCCACAGTTATATTTTTATATATAAGTAGTTTTAAGAACGGTTCATCTTTTTTTTTTACATTTCTCCGTCTGCTTTGTACACCTCTGGCTACGGTGTTCACCACCGGTCTACGTTTCAAAGATAAATGTATCTGAATGGATTAACTATATTTTTACTTTTTANAATGGATTAACTATATTTTTATTTTTTAATGATCCGTACCATTTGTTTTTCACCAAGAATCCATTACACCTGTTCGAGGTTCTCAAATATTAAATTTTGTGTTATGGTACATTGTTTTCAATATAAAGGTCATATACGAACTATAATATTTGCATGTGGCTTTTTGATTATATTTATGGGTATCAACATATTCGATTTTTATCTTAGAAAAAAAAATTAATTGCAATGTCATAAATTAATTAATTACAAATATTATTAAATAATTATTTTGAAAATATTGACGTTCTAAATATAAAACTGTAACTGCGAATTGCTTTACTGGAAATTAATTTTTGTTTGGAATTTTTCGACCTGCATTATTATCTCAATACAATGTTTTCTATAGTCTATGAATTATAAATTAAAAGTAAAAGCTTTCAAGTAAATAATAAAAAAGTATAGTGAACAGAGTAGTACTTAAATAATTTTTGTGCTGACAAATAACCTACTTAACGAACCATTGATGTATACGTTTAAAAAATTGAGTACCCATAGATCGAAGTAATATTATCTGTACTTGTTAGCAAAACAATTAAACAGTGCTAGGTGTTTTTCCATGATATTAATGTTGAAGTTACTTGAAGTTATTTTCTGAAATCTAATTAATCAAAGTACACACATGAAAACAATACGCGAAGTAAACGATACGGCGCTTGTTTTATGATCGATGTGTTACTACCAGACGTTATTGTGCAATCGGTGTACATAACTCCATACATCACAGGGGTGCCACATTAATGTAGAGGCCTTCAACAGTATGGTCGTAAAGTAAATACTTGTTCGTGACCGACACAAGTCGTGATCGTATGTGCTTCAAATGAGCTAATCAACGAGAAACACGATCCGCGGTGGGGTTGTGTCGGGGGANAGAAACACGATCCGCGGTGGGGTTGTGTTGGGGGATATTGTTAAAACAAATGCGCATCATACAAGCGCCCGAAAATTTATAATTTCTCATTGTTGGTAAAATAAATTTAGCCTGCATATTGTCTAATTTATTTCGTCTGGTGTAAGCCGAAATATATCGAGATCAAGATAAACGCACGTGGTTTATTAGTACCGACGCGTTTGTGTGTTTTCCTAAGGTTTCCAATTATTGTGAACAAACGGATACATTGATATCACGTCTCGTTATTTCTTCAAGTAGGATCGAAAATTATGTACTCGATTAATCAACCGAATGCCTAAAGTCGACGACGGTTCGTCTTGAGTGGAATACTCGTGTTTGGCCGATCAATATGGTTATGGGCCTTAAACCTTGATTTTAACACGCTTTTTCGTTTTTTCAATCAGTAATCAAATAAAACAATAGCATGAACTGCTACAATGATTCTGAATTCCATCTGAATAACAAATAGACCTCATCCGACGATCTTAAATCATAATTATCATCATAGTTCGGATTCCGATACCAGTCAAAGTTAGACTATTTGATAATTCGGTGAAATTATGTTTGGCGTAAACAAATTATTCTTTGACTTTTTTAGAAATTTGTCAGTAAATATTTCTTTGTATTTGAGTCAACTCAGAAATAATAATGTATTTTTTTGTGATATATAAAACTAAGAAAGAACGTAATTCATCATTGTCTAAGTACAACTGTATACGTGCAATTTATTCGATAATGACAACTGTTTTATTATCATGTCGTTGAGATCGACTGAGTGAGGCTATTCTATCTTACAAATTATTTTATACGACCGGCACTGATAGGATACGATCGAGCTCGTCATTAACAGCGATACGCCTCGTCGAGAGAAATGTACTATTTTTTCATAGTTACACAAAACTCTGTACTTCCTGGTCGTTAAAGTCTTCAGAAATATTACCGCTTAGTCCGACCACCCATTCGTATTATTTACTCATTAAGACGTTATGAAATGACTAACAATTATGCCAGCAACTAGAACGGCCGTCGCGATGTCTATATATATATACATAAAAAGTACGCAATGATTGCTCAAAAACTGATCGCAATTATAAGTACGCATTATTAAATCTTATGTTTCTTTTTTTTTTGTATCCAAGTTCTTACAATTATATTTTTTCACTTACAACAGCAACAACTTTATTATTATTTTTTTTATGTGTCATCCAACGACCCATTAATCTAAAACTAAATGATAAACGATCGGTTACTTTTCAATTGATTACAAAGATTCTGTTCATTATTCCATTCAAGAAGTACACACGCAAAGTTTTCTAACCCAACATGACACGCGATATTTTAAGTTTCATTGATCGATTAGAAAAGGTAAACAATAATTATATCGACTCCAACTGAGTGTTGGCTGTATTATTTTGTTTTGTAAACTTGATTTTTTTCATTATTCATATAGATTTTATGAACTACTTTCGAATTATTGTTTTTTAAATATTTCATTAAAACATATAAAACTGAAATCAAATAAATTCAACATTGAAAAAACAAAACAGTAAATGTAATATAGTAAACCACCTGCCTAACCTGTTTTTGAATATTTATGGGTTTTTTGTTTCATATCAATTTCTAAAAAACAATAGTTTTTGGAATTGGAATTGTACTATTGAGCAATGCTCACAATTTTATAACCAATGAAAAATAAACATTTTAAAGTTTTACCAATTATCCTATGTGGTAAAAATGGAAAAAAAAAATTGCGATGCGATCATTCTAAGAGAATTGATTGATTAATGGAGTGAATGGTAATGCCAATTATTTCTCGAGAAAATATTCGTAACAATGTTGCATTGAAATCTTTGCTAAGAAATAGAGCATTTCGTGCTCAATATTTTACCGTTTCCACTTAGTATCAGAACTTTTTTTCCAAAATTAACTTAGAATGAAATTCAAAAAAAAAATAATAAGTTCACTTGTCACATTCAATGTTTTTATTTATTCACACGTTCCTTTTTATTATTCCTCATGAACATTTTCAGTGATATTATATTTTAATCAGATGAGCCTGATTAAAAATTATAGAAATCGTTTTTTAATTGAAACATTTTGAAAAGTGATTTGGTTTAAATATTCTTGTTTATTTTCGCTTATTATTTTGTTAGTAACAAGTAGTAATGTGCAAAAGAAATTTAAATATTGGTATCTATAATACTAGAGACAAAATACAAGCCAAACATAATCAGTTTATTTTATAGAAAAAACATTTTTACTATAAATAATTCATAACATATCCTATTATCTAATCAAGCAAGCTGAATATATACCGAGTAACATACTGGAAGAACTTCATTTTTTAAGTTTTTTCAAATTGACACCTAAACCCGTCAAAATTGTCCCAAGGACAATTAACTATTAATTTCTGTAAGTTACGCACGTGATCTCTCGGCGTGTTCAAATTAATTTCAAATATAAATAAAAAAAAAAAACACCGAAAATATCACTGAGCAGTATAACATTACAATGTCTAGACCGGTTCATTCTTTTTCTATCGTGGAAGTTATTTTTTCTTCTGTATTGACCAAGTCATTTGTCATGTGTCATTTGTACATGCAGTCGACGTGTTCCGTCTTAGTCATATAGGTTTCGATACTCCTCATGGTATGTTTAATTATTTTGTCGACGATACGGATCGTCTGCACGGAAAACCGGTTCTTAATTCCGGAATTATGGAAAACTGTGAGCCATAATTTAATAAAGGTCTTTGGTGGTAAACACTGCACTGGACAATATGGTTGGGTGCATTCGACAGATGATACGCGTCACACTCCACTGGCCGTATAATCAATATTCAATATGAGTCCTTCAAAGATATTTTTTAAAACACATATTTTATGGTTCTATATTCCATTTTTAGGACGCAACATAATTTTTTCATTACTGAGTTTAATAGCATTTTATGCGATGACGCAATATTATTATACGTAAGGTTTACCAAATATCTCAATGATCGGAAATTATAAATCTGTACCAAACTTTGACAAGCGTCTCTATAACAAACCGACCCATAAACTGGTCATTCGGTTCGTATTACAATTTTTTTTTTTAACAAAGACTACCGTTTCATGAAGCTATCACGCGTTCGTGCGTCCAAAACTTAACCGAACCGAAGATGGATTTATGAGACTTCTGTAAATATGCTACTGCGTATACATATGAACGGCGATGTAATAATAATGTGTTGGGTGAGTATCGGTCCAGAGTATCTCGTGCAAGTAGAAAGCATCAAGAAGAGAATAGGGCGGTAAAAATACAAGTGAGCACGAAAGGAGAGACAGAGAGGTTAATAAACGTAATAAAGAGAAGGTTGAAAAAGTAATGTCTTCTCTCCGTGTTTTTTTTCAGTAGATATAAACGAGGCATAACAAGAGCAACGCTCTATGGCGGTGGTTGAAGAAAAGGAAAAATAAACTTCTATTATATAATGTATATAGGTTAGTACGTATATATAAGTATGTATCAATCGCTGGAGTTCCGTGAGTAAATTAACTTGTAATTGCTGGCGGTTCATTAACATAAACACGGTCGTGCACCACACTTATCTACCGCTTATATCTGTCCTGCATCCCATATACGCATATTACAACGTACACCCGGTAGATTATTGGCTGGACTGATTTACGTGACACGATCCAAGAAAAACCCGGGTAATTATTTAAATTATTTATCCGTGTTACGCCTTATGGAATGTTTATACACTTACTGATCCAGGCACAATATTTTTACTCAATGCCCAATCATGTAACAAAATATATTTGTCAAAATAAGTGAAAAAAAAATTATATGGATTATGTTTTTAAGTGTTACAAATTCTATAAAAATATAATACCAAATCAATTTTTGACAGCTAGTTTGAATAATTAATTCATTTGAATCCAAACATTACACAAGTTTCACTAAACTGGCTAAAATGTTATTATTTATGCAGGTGGCACGTGGTATTTTTCTAGCACCTGTCTTTTATAATCTGATAAGAGTTTTAATAGTCAATATTTAAAATGACCCTAACCCTAACATCAACTTTTTGGGTTTATACTAACGCTAATTATAATTTTTTTTGAAGAGGTGCTATAATGAATTTTTGGGAAATTTAAGCTATGTTATGTTTTAGTAATAACGTTCATTTAACATTTACAAGAAATAAGTATGGTTTTTATTATATGCATTAGTAATATAAAAGTCGAATATAATTAATTTTGGTTTTCATTATTAATTAACAATTTTTTATCTCACCAAACTCTATTAAATTATTATAATGAAACTATTTTGCCACGGAAAACCCAAGAAAATATAATATTGTGCGTTTTAATATGCATTCTGGATTAAATGAAATCCCGTATGGCTACTGGATCTACACGATTTCTAGTAGCCAGCTACAAATTATGTAGTTGAAGGTGTCTGCATGGGAAACTGGACAGATACAGTTTAGAGTAAAACCCGTTTTCTTTAGAATAATAATTATCGTAATTTAGATACACTGGCGATTTGACCTGTTCTTGTTTTTTCTTACTTTTATTCTTAGTAGAGAAATGTTTTACCTCGATTACTGATATACAACAAATAATAATTATTCCGTTTTGTAATATATATGTGTTATTATTCTTATTGACAATAATATCTAAATACTTTATTTTAATGAATGAAATCTACCTGGCATATTGAAGATAAAATACTTGATATACTTATGTGAGAACTTTTTTAAGTGCAATTTTATTTGTGGAATTTGTCATTGACTTTCAGACAATGCTCCAAGATACAAATTCATATATTCTGTTTTGCGTGAGATGTAGAATGTGNGTGAGAACTTTTTTAAGTGCAATTTTATTTGTGGAATTTGTCATTGACTTTCAGACAATGCTCCAAGATACAAATTCATATATATATATAAATTCATATATTCTGTTTTGCGTGAGATGTAGAATGTTCATGTATCGTATAGAAGTTATTCGGAGATTTCTATTCCAATCTTTGATCCATTAAAATAACTATAAGATCGTAAGAGTCTGTTATATATTGAACTTTGAATTAAACGTTTAAAGGTCCTGGTAGCAGCATATTATTGTGATCGGATTGTATATATATAGGCTATAGTTAAGTGCTATTCAAGACGTTGTTGTGATGGAAAAATAATCTGACTACAGAAAAGACCATAAGTAGAGGGCTGCAGAAATTTCTTTGCAATTGGAATTACCTTATTATGGAAATCGTCAGTGACGTTTGAATTGAACAATGTGATGTCTAATTAAAATCATCTCGCGACGTGCAAATCCTGCACAGGTTTACTACGTAGTTAGTATAATCCTCAAGGCAAATATATTCCTTCTATCATATATATAAACCTTCATCATCTTCCCCACTTCTAAATGAAGACAAATTATTCACTCTTTTATTCATTAGTTGGATATTACTAAACTGAGAAATTATCTTTTTGACTACGTTGGTTATCTCGTATATTCAACTATTTGCATACTTCTGTCGAGGACAGTCATCATAATACTTATAAAATTACGTCACTATATAATAATTATGTAAAGATTAGTATGTTTTGATGTCTGACCTTCAATTTATTTTTGATTTTAGGAGACAAACCACATGCTTGTGAACTATGCCACAAGAAATTCGCGCTTGCCTGCAATCTCAGAGCACACATGAAAACACACGAGAGTGAGTACAAATTTATCTATAAATTTAGATATTAAGTGTGGAAAAAATTCATATATCATAAATAGAATGATTTAAAAATATTTTCGTCGCATATTGTTACAATAAAAACATAGAAGGAGTAGTCAATTCATATTTTGTGCGGGTTAATCGTATGTTTCATATAAATCTATATTTATTATCATGTGGTCCGTATGAGACAAACATTTGAAATCACGTAGAACGTGTATGTCAATTCATTACGGTAATAACGATAGGGTGCTGGTGCGTTTTTTGGATACGAGTGTATTTGAGGGGCGTTCACCGACGGGTAGTGTAAGTATAACGTATAATTTTCGTAAGCCAAATGTATTACACAAAGACACGACGATGCACAGTCCGATCCGCACTAATAATAATTTGATATAATAATGAATAGTGGTGTGTTTTTTTTTTTTTTTTTTGGTAACCACTTACTTGATAGTTACACTTCCCTTAATGCCACTTTGATGTGAATCGTCGCAGACATCAATCGAATGAATTGCACGAGAGCATTTTATTACACTATCGTGAAATTTAGGTTCATAAGATTTTGACCGTTGATGATACGTAGAATATATTGATTCATATATATATTAATTGTGAAAAAGTGTACTATGAGAAAATAGCGTTAAATAAAAAAATATGTCCTCGTTATAAACGAGAGAAGTATTAATGGTTTAGGCAGTGTACGAATAAAGATGATGTTGAATTAGTGAAATGAGGTGAGTTGATATATAGAAAAGATATCATAGGTACCCTTTCTATATATCAATAGAACATAGAAGGGTATCATAAATGAAAAAAAAATCGCGAATTCAATATAAATTCCAACGATATGACCTATACTAGGGTGTTAACGTATTTACCTAAGGTTGTAGTTCTTTATTACTGAAGAATTTTTATTGTAATTTATTATGCTGATATCGATGTTTTTATGAATTTATTAAAGATAAAACTATTGAGTTAGATTGCGACTTTTTATTATTTTTCACTTTTTTCCATACTGTTATCTTGTACATGGATTTTGCAATCGATAGGATATCGTGGACGTTTGTTGGATCGTAATTAGACAATATATCGTCTTTTGAACAGCAATAATATCAGTGTTTTGCTCGTGTGTACATTCCTTTAAAAATTAACGACTGTTCATAGACGATATTGGTCTAAATACATGGTTCCTAATGTTTTTTTTACCACCATTGGCAAATTCTATATCGTTTAAATGAAAAATACTAGGGCCGTCGCCGAAAATTGTCCCAGCAACATTCGTGGCGCCTGTGTACATTGAAAAAAAAAAATTACAAAATTACTCTACCCAAATTAATAGACTTGATATCTTGTATTTATGTAATATTGTCTCGCGTACTTACGCCCACCGAATTACCCTTTAGGGTGAACACAGTTCGACTAGTTGATTCAACAGATAATTGGCGGTTTTAATAAAAAGTCCCCATCGTATCCCTACAATAATAACACAGTACAAGCATTTTCCACCTAGAAATATAGTACCTTACTTCAGTAAAGTACGTGACTATAGTCGGATTAAACGTTAATAATTTGTAAATTAATGGTAAAATTAAACATTTATCTTACTCTACAATATATTTTAAAGAATGTTTTG
>NW_026099624.1:0-21352 GCF_025091365.1 Daktulosphaira vitifoliae | reverse complement strand
TTTTTATCTCACCAAACTCTATTAAATTATTATAATGAAACTATTTTGCCACGGAAAACCCAAGAAAATATAATATTGTGCGTTTTAATATGCATTCTGGATTAAATGAAATCCCGTATGGCTACTGGATCTACACGATTTCTAGTAGCCAGCTACAAATTATGTAGTTGAAGGTGTCTGCATGGGAAACTGGACAGATACAGTTTAGAGTAAAACCCGTTTTCTTTAGAATAATAATTATCGTAATTTAGATACACTGGCGATTTGACCTGTTCTTGTTTTTTCTTACTTTTATTCTTAGTAGAGAAATGTTTTACCTCGATTACTGATATACAACAAATAATGATTATTCCGTTTTGTAATATATATGTGTTATTATTCTTATTGACAATAATATCTAAATACTTTATTTTAATGAATGAAATCTACCTGGCATATTGAAGATAAAATACTTGATATACTTATGTGAGAACTTTTTTAAGTGCAATTTTATTTGTGGAATTTGTCATTGACTTTCAGACAATGCTCCAAGATACAAAT
The DNA here is from genome assembly GCF_025091365.1 of Daktulosphaira vitifoliae. NCBI lineage: Eukaryota > Metazoa > Arthropoda > Insecta > Hemiptera > Phylloxeridae > Daktulosphaira > Daktulosphaira vitifoliae. The sequence continues at coordinate 20,812 of NW_026099624.1, read as the reverse complement.
TCATATATTCTGTTTTGCGTGAGATGTAGAATGTGCATGTATCGTATAGAAGTTATTCGGAGATTTCTATTCCAATCTTTGATCCATTAAAATAACTATAAGATCGTAAGAGTCTGTTATATATTGAACTTTGAATTAAACGTTTAAAGGTCCTGGTAGCAGCATATTATTGTGATCGGATTGTATACATATAGGCTATAGTTAAGTGCTATTCAAGACGTTGTTGTGATGGAAAAATAATCTGACTACAGAAAAGACCATAAGTAGAGGGCTGCAGAAATTTCTTTGCAATTGGAATTACCTTATTATGGAAATCGTCAGTGACGTTTGAATTGAACAATGTGATGTCTAATTAAAATCATCTCGCGACGTGCAAATCCTGCACAGGTTTACTACGTAGTTAGTATAATCCTCAAGGCAAATATATTCCTTCTATCATATATATAAACCTTCATCATCTTCCCCACTTCTAAATGAAGACAAATTATTCACTCTTTTATTCATTAGTTGGATATTACTAAACTGAGAAATTATCTTTTTGACTACGTTGGTTATCTCGTATATTCAACTATTTGCATACTTCTGTCGAGGACAGTCATCATAATACTTATAAAATTACGTCACTATATAATAATTATGTAAAGATTAGTATGTTTTGATGTCTGACCTTCAATTTATTTTTGATTTTAGGAGACAAACCACATGCTTGTGAACTATGCCACAAGAAATTCGCGCTTGCCTGCAATCTCAGAGCACACATGAAAACACACGAGAGTGAGTACAAATTTATCTATAAATTTAGATATTAAGTGTGGAAAAAATTCATATATCATAAATAGAATGATTTAAAAATATTTTCGTCGCATATTGTTACAATAAAAACATAGAAGGAGTAGTCAATTCATATTTTGTGCGGGTTAATCGTATGTTTCATATAAATCTATATTTATTATCATGTGGTCCGTATGAGACAAACATTTGAAATCACGTAGAACGTGTATGTCAATTCATTACGGTAATAACGATAGTGTGCTGGTGCGTTTTTTGGATACGAGTGTATTTGAGGGGCGTTCACCGACGGGTAGTGTAAGTATAACGTATAATTTTCGTAAGCCAAATGTATTACACAAAGACACGACGGTGCACAGTCCGATCCGCACTAATAATAATTTGATATAATAATAAATAGTGGTGTGTATTTTTTTTTTGGTAACCACTTACTTGATAGTTGCACAATTCCCTTAATGCCACTTTGATGTGAATCGTCGCAGACATCAATCGAATAAATTGCACGAAATCATTTCATTACACTATAGTGAAATTTAGGTTCATAAGATTTTGACCGTTGATGATAAGTAGAATATATTGATTCGTATATATTTTAATTGTGAAAAAGTGTACTATGAAAAAGGCCCTTGTAGCGTTTAACAAAAAAATATGTCATCGTTATAAATGAGAGAAGTATTAATGGTTTAGGCAGTGTACGAATAAAGATGATGTTGAATTAATGAAATGAGGTGAGTTGATATATAGAAAAGATATCATAGGTACCCTTTCTATATATCCATAGAACATAGAAGGGTATCATAGATGAAAAAAAAATTTGCGAATTCAATATAAATTCCAACGATATGACCTATACTAGGGTGTTTACGTATTTATCTGAGGTTGAAGTTCTTCATTACTGAAGAATTTTTATTGTAATTTATTATATTGATATCGATATTTTTACGAATTGATTAAATATAAAAATATTGAGTTAGATTGCAACTTCTTATTATTTTTCACTTTTTCCCATACTGTTATCTTGTACATGGATTTTGCAATCCATAGGATATCGTGGGCGTTTGTTGGATCGTAATTAGACAATATATCGTCTTTTGAACAGCAATAATATCAGTGTTTTGCTCGTGTGTACATTCCCTCAAAAATTAACGACCGTTCATAGACGATATTGGTCTAAATACATGGTGCTTAATGTTTTTTTTACCACCATTGGCAAATTCTATATCCTTTAAATGAAAAATACTAGAGCCGTCGCCGAAAATTGTCCCAGCAACATTCGTGGCGCCTGTGTACATTGAAAAAAAAAAAATTACAAAATTACTCTACCCAAATTAATAGACTTGATATCTTGTATTTATGTAATATTGTCTCGCGTGCTTACGCCCACCGAATTACCCATTAGGGTGAACACAGTTCGACTAGTTGATTCAACAGATAATTGGCGGTTTTAATAAAAAGTGCCCATCGTATCCCTACAATAATAACACAGTACAAGCATTTTCCACCTAGAAATATAGTACCTTACTTCAGTAAAGTACGTGACTATAGTCGGATTAAACGTTAATAATTTGTAAATTAATGGTAAAATTAAACATTTATCTTACTCTACAATATATTTTAAAGAATGTTTTGTAATAATATTTTAATGGAAATTTTTTTTTTAAGGTGAAACTCAAGAAGAATGTGGCAGGTGTGGAAAGGTCTATATGACTTTAGAGTCGGACAAAGGTCGAGGCGCGTGCTCAGAATGCATGCCACCGTCGATAAAAGCGACATCAATCGGCNTACAATAATAACACAGTACAAGCATTTTCCACCTAGAAATATAGTACCTTACTTCAGTAAAGTACGTGACTATAGTCGGATTAAACGTTAATAATTTGTAAATTAATGGTAAAATTAAACATTTATCTTACTGTACAATATATTTTAAAGAATGTTTTGCAATAATATTTTAATGGGAATTTTTTTTGTTTTAAGGTGAAACTCAAGAAGAATGTGGTAGGTGTGGAAAGGTCTATATGACTTTAGAGTCGGACAAAGGTCGAGGCGCGTGCTCAGAATGCATGCCACCGTCTATAAAAGCGATATCAATCGGTGGTAGTGGTGGTGCAGATGACACATCTTATGGTGGTCACTCGCTTCTTGACTCTGAGGAGAGTCGCAGCTCAACGGGTTCGGATCGAGGCATGTGAATGTAAATACGGAAGCCAGTGGTGGAGGTGATGGCATTGACGTGGGTGGTTTTTCTTTTAATTAAAAACACGATACATGGTATTTAGTAATTTACCACTCAGTGTTCTAGCCAATGTGACCCCCGNCACTCGGTGTTCTAGCCAATGCGACCCCCATCCACGTCCCAAAGAAACTACATTCATAATTTTATACTTTGGATATTTAAATATAAAATAAAAACTACGAGTGTATGATCTTGAGTGATAACTTATGGTAACTGAAAAATTATCAATGAGATTATTTCTTTTTACAATATAAAATATTCGTGATTAATTTTAGTTTTATAATAATGGCCATAAATTTATCATAAAAGTTATCAAGATAGATTAATTTATAGCAAAAATAACTTAAGTATTCTTTCTGTATTATATAATTACTATTGATGTTAAGACTACTAATTAGTCATTTTTTTACGTGTAACTGTTTAATTTTGGTCAATCGACATATATTAATTTAGTTGTTATTCTAGTCACTTATTAATTTTTATCATTTTTTTAATTTTTTATTTATAAACGTGTTTAATTTATAAATGTACATAAATAAATCATACATTAATTAAGCAATTAATGTATATCACATAAAAAAAGGCTTTTGTATAAGAATATTATTTATTTATCTCTAAAACTACTTATTTTATAACATATGATATATAATATATATTATGTCAATAAATAAAATGTTAGTAAACAGAAACTTTAGTATCTTTTTACCAAATACTTCTTATGATATAATATAACATTTTAATATAATATAACATTTTATATTTCTTGTATAATACATTTAATTGTTATAATTATACAGAGTGATTTTTTTATCATAACCCACTCAATTACTTATAGAATAATAATAATTTAAACATTTTTTTAGCTTCGATGCGAAGCGGAGAAGATATTAATTTTACTATGATGTGTTTTTTTTTTTTTTTTTTATGTCTGTTGCCACTTTTTCTCAGCTCTCACTGGACCAATTTCTTTCAAAAATACGTCAAAAGATCACAAATCGTATCTAGTTGTAGACATTACCCTTAAAAATTGAAAAAAATTCTCTCGTTCCCCGCAAATAGGGGAAATATCCAAAAAAATTAAAAATTTAAAAATCGCTAATTTTCGAAATTTTTTCACTTTTTTTTCTTAAAACTTCCATAACTTTTTGAAAAATCAACAAANTATCCAAAAAAATTACAAATTTAAAAATCGCTAATTTTCGAAATTTTTTCACTTTTTTTTCTTAAAACTTCCATAACTTTTTGAAAAATCAACAAATTAACATAATTTTTTTTATACTTAAATCTTAAATATTTACCTTTCATTTGATATCAACTTTTTGAAAATCTATCACTTAACCTGCTTATTATGGGGGATTTAAAATAGCAACTTTTTCAACTTAATTTTTGAAAATATTCCGGAAATACTGCATCCTTTAAACATATATCAAATCAAAGGTTATGTTATATACTATCAAATGAAAAAAAAAAATTGGTCCCGACATCTTATCTTCTATGTGCAAATGGCTGTCGAAAATTAAAAAAAAATGTAATGTTTGCGATAAAAATTACATTTTATCGGGATGTTTTTTGTACTTAAAACTGCCATAACTTTTTCAAAAATGAACAAATAAAAATAATATTTTTTTGTATTGAAACCTTAGATATTTCCCTTTCATTTGATATAATTTTTTTTGAAAATCTAACACTTATTCTGCTCACTGGGAGGATTTAAAATAGTAACTTTTTTACAAAAAATAACTTTTTCAACTTAATTTTTGAAAATGTTCCGGAAATACTGCGTCCTTTAAACATATATCAAATCAAAGGTTATGTTATATACTATCAAATGAAAAAAAAAAATTTGTCCCGACATCTTATCTTCTATGTGCAAATGGCTGTCGAAAATTTAAAAAAAAATGTAATGTTTGCGATAAAAATTACATTTTATCGGGATGTTTTTTGTGCTTAAAACTGCCATAACTTTTTCAAAAATTAACAAATAAAAATAATATTTTTTTGTATTGAAACCTTAGAAATTTCCCTTTCATTTGATATCATTTTTTTGAAAATCTAACACTTAACCTGCTCATTGGGGGGGATTTAAAATAACAAAATTTTTACAAAAAATTATTTTTTCAACTTAAATTTTGAAAATTTGTCCCGACGACCTATCTTCTATACGCAAATGGCTGTCGTATTCAAAAATATGCTATTTTTGTATTAAAATATGGGTTTTGTACTTTATTTTAATAGAAGTTGATGTTGATTTTGCATTTATTATTAAAAGTCTGACACTTTTATATATATCTTAAATTAAATCTAATGTAATATACTTCATCATGAAAAAAAAAAATTTCGGACTTTATCTTATCTTCACGGTGAAAATGGCTACCGAATGCTATTATTGTGTGAAAATTCTCGATTTTATTTTTTATATTTTTAATTTTATAATTCTATTTCATATTGAAAAGTGTATGCATTAACATTATTTTTTTATGAGAAATAATATTTTTTAATAATCCCTTTTTCATTCGACATACTTTATCTTAATTAGGATATTAATAATGAACTAGCAGATCATGTAGCTTTTGTAATAATCCACCAATTTTTTAAAATTAAACACTATCTAAAGATTTGAATCGAAGCGTTTTTTTTTTATAGTGANAGATTTGCATCGAAGCGTTTCTTATGATAGTGATTTTAATCACTGTCAGATTAAATCTATACTGGACCCAACTATGCAATGTCTCCACTATGCCGCGACCCCACTGTGCTACCGTTTTTTTATTATTATCCTTAGTTACAGATTATTCTTGAATTATTAACTATGTAATACTTTTTAAGTTCATCCCTTTTGCCTGGTAAAGGTGTCAACTTTGTTTTTTTAAATGGTAACACATATTGTTAATTTAATAAAATGTTTGAGTTTTTAATTCAATAGTAAATGGCATTTGAATTTTTAATGAAACTCAATTTGTTTATTAGATATAAACATTTAAAGTTTCAAAATTTGAGTTAATATATAGGTATAATACACAAGGGATTACAAATACAGGTAGCTTATTTATTTTTTATGATATCGATATTAGCAGGTACACAGCATTGTTATTATCAATGATAGTAAGGTACATTGTTGTGAGTTTATAAATACACTAACAGACAATACAAAAAGTATATCTATTGATAGTCATAATTGATAATAAACAATCCGTGAAAGTGTTAGCAATATCATAAAAAACCAATTAGCTACCTGTATTTGTAATCCCTTGTGTATAATTCACAAGTTAATATATAGGTATAATACCTATATATTAACTCGAAAATTTGAAACTTTAAATGTTTATATCTAATAATCAAATTAAGTTTCATTAAAAATTCAAATGCCGTTTACTTTTGAATTAAAAACTCAAACATTTTATTAAATTAACAATATGTGTTACCATTTAAAAAAACAAAGTTGACACCTTTGCCAGGCATAAGGGATGAACTTAAAAAGTATTACATAGTTAATAATTCAATAATAATCTGTAACTAAAGATAACCAAAAAAAAAAAAATGTTTAAATTATTATTACTCTGTAAGTAATTGAGTGGGTTATGATAAAAAAATCACCCTGTATTTTGTAAAATTCACTCAAACATACAGTCTACTCATCTTATTCCTTATCCTTGACATAGCTAAAGACTTAAGACAAAATAAAACCACGAACGTTAACTACGCGTGAATACTACGGGGCGCTGCGTTCATTCAATAGTGATGTCAAATATAGTCAATCAAACATAGTTATCAATTTATACTCTAGTCCACTTTGGCGGAATCCGACTATACTGCGTTCTTACCTAAAATATGCATGGATTTTATATGCATTTTTTTATTAATATTTTTTTCACGATGAAAACACCTAGCATATTAGGGCGACGGCACAGTAGGAACAAGTATAACTGATATCTGACAATGGTTAACATCACTATCATAATAAGACTCATTCATTACAATCATTTATCTAGTAATATTTTAAGATCTTAGTCGTATACGCCTCATCCGTTATCACAAATTAATTATCTAAAACATGTTTGGAGAGGAGGGGGCAGCAGCATAGCATTGTATGCTGATTTCTAATAGGTTCTCAGTATTTGTTAATCTATTGTGCGCGCAAGATGGATTATTTCAATGATATATCAGATAAATTGAATTTTCTTGTTGAATGCGGTCCGACGTAAAAAGTTTTCAAAATAGTTAGTAAACTATTGAAAAATTATCGAGATTTACAATATTTTGCGGAACGTCTAGGTGATAAAGTCAATGGTGTAGGTGGAGACTTTTTATATTACAAAGGTTGTGAATTATCTGTGATGGTGTCACGTTTTCATAATCGTGAGAATTATTTTAATAAAATACAGACAGCACATCCGCTGCCTGAGACTGGTGAATTAACAAATAATATTTATTGCCAAATCGGCAATAGGTGTAATTATTATAAAAACCCAATAGACCTGACCATCGTGGTCAGTCGACTCCAGTGCCTTGTGTCATTCATCAGTCTCAGTACTCGGTTGTCGCTGTCCGGCTTACTGTTTAAAGTTAAATTTTTGTTTATTCCTTTTCTAACCTATATACTCTTTTCCTCGACATTTCAGAGTACTTGTGTCTTGCACTTCGTCTGCACCTCGTACTCTGTTATCTTTCCTCACCTGGTACGCCTAGTATTTGTGTCTTGCACTTCGTCTGCACCTTATACTCGACTACCCCGTTCTCTCTTTAAAGTACTTGTGTCTTGCACTTCGTCTGCACCTCGTACTTTATTATCCTCTCCTAATAACTAAAGTACTTGTGTCTTGCACTTCGTCTGCACCTCGTACTTTGTTATACTCCTTATCTGGTACGCCCAGTATTTGTGTCTTGCACTTCGTCTGCACCTTATACTCGGCTACCCCGTTCTCTCTCTGAAGTACTTGTGTCTTGCACTTCGTCTGCACCTCGTACTTCATTATCCTCTCCTAATATCTAAAGTACTTGTGTCTTGCACTTCGTCTGCACCTCGTACTTCATTGTCCTCTCCTATACCCCAAGTATTTGTGTCTTGCACTTCGTCTGCACCTCATACTTTGGGCTCCTTTTGCGTACACCTGGTATTTGTGTCTTGCACTTCGTCTGCACCTCATACCTAGGTGTTACTCTTATTCTCCCTTCCTATAACAACAGCCTTTCGACACCCACAGCTAACCCGGAGTGTCAGCCGAGCACGGTGACTGCTGTACGACAACACGCACGTGAATACCTAGACAGCAGGCACCACCTCCTCATATTCATCTTCGTACACAGAGTCTCCACACAGTTGCTCGTTTACGACATTTACACTATTTTACTCATTTATCTCTTTACTGTGTTACGACATATCAGATGCGGGAAAAAATTTGGACAATCCTGAATGTGCATGCTCAGTTGTGAAGCGAATATATTACGAACTTTTGGATTCAATCGAAACAATTGAAAAGACGACGAATGCGAACAGCAGCAACAGTAACGTCTATTGGAGTTTAAGACTTTAATCATAATGGCTATACTAAGGTGTAAATTCAATAAAATCAACGACTTGATCGATTCATCAATGAATAGAATTTCACAAATGTGTCGCGTATGCATTGGTCTGGACCCGGACGATTCATTTTGGCCAAAAGTCATGTTGGTAAGCAATCATGAGGAACTTATTATCACTGTCGATTTACTACATAGAATGTATTCAATGTGCGAATATTTTTTATCGATAACGGAAAATTTAAACGGAATAATACTTTTGCAAGATGAATACGTTAAGGTGAGCCTGACTCAGAGAAGGCTAAACCAAGAAGTTGCATTACTGTTTCAGACAAAACGTAATGACGGCTGTGTATTTTCGATGAAACAAACTGAATTTGCGCAATTGTACTTCATTAAAGATATGATATTTGAGAAAATACATCGACAATTGCTTCATATACGTCCGCATATTGTACGTGAAATGAAGCTTATACTTCAGACTTCAATTGATCGTATGGTAGTCGAAAAGAAACCGTTAGCTTTTAGCCAAATTAAAACATTTGATTTTTATTCTTTCACGAAATTTGTCGTACGAAGTTTATGAGTAAATTTCTAGAAAATGCATTGAAAATTATCTTCAGCAATTATCCACACATGAAAATATGTTTAAAAATATTTAATTTTTTCATCTTAAAACTTAAACTTAAAAAAATTTCAGAGTGTGTATTACTTCTCCAGTCTGTTGGAATTGGCTACAAACAGATCATTTCTAGGAATAGATGCTTTACCAAAAATTGACAAGAAATATCTCCTATGCGTTACTTTTCCAGTCAAATTCGAAGATGATTAGAATAAAATAACAAATTTACAAAAAAACTAGTTTTTTATTAAAAATTTTTTTTTATATAATCATACATTTTAGCTTCGATGCGAAGCGGAGAAGGTATTAATTTTACTATGATGTGTTTTTTTTTTATGTCTGTTGCCACTTTTTCTCAGCTCTCACTGGACCGATTTCTTTCAAAAATACGTCAAAAGATCACAAATCGTATCTAGTTGAAGACATTACCCTTAAAAATTGAAAAAAATTCCCTCGTTCCCCGCAAATGGGGGAAATATCCAAAAAAATTACAAATTTAAAAATCGCTAATTTTTGAAATTTTTTCACTTTTTTTTCTTAAAACTTCCATAACTTTTTGAAAAATCAACAAAATAACATAATTTTTTTTTATACTAAAACCTTAAATATTTACCTTTCATTTTATATCATTTTTTTGAAAATCTATCACTTAACCTGCTCATTGGGGGGGATTTAAAATGGCAACTTTTTTACAAAAATTAATTTTTTCAACTTAATTTTTGAAAATGTTCCGGAAATACTGCATCCTTCAAACAAATATCAAATTAAAGCTTATTTTATGTACTACAAAATGAAAAAAAAAAATTTGTCCCGACACTTTTTTTTCTACATTTAAACGGCTGCCGTAGTTAAAAAAACACTATTTTTGTGTTAAAATTTTCGATTTTCGATTTTAAATTTTCAACTTAAAAATGCTATAACTTTTTGAAAAATGTATATATCAGCACAAATTTTTTTTTTCTAAATACATTATAAGTACATCTTTCATTTGACATACTTTTTATTAAAATTGGACAATTTCCCCTTATATAGGGGGCGTTCAAAACTTAAAATATTGTAAAAAACATAGATCTTTTTCAACTGAACTTTTGAAAATGTTCCGGAAATACTGCGTCCTTTAAACATATATCAAATCAAAGGTTATGTTATATACTATCAAATGAAAAAAAAAAATTTGTCCCGACATCTTATCTTCTATGTGCAAATGGCTGTCGAAAATTTAAAAAAAAATGTAATGTTTGCGATAAAAATCACCTTTTATCGGGATGTTTTTTGTACTTAAAACTGCCATAACATTTTCAAAAATGAACAAATAAAAATAATATTTTTTTGTATTGAAACCTTAGAAATTTCCCTTTCATTTGATATAATTTTTTTTGAAATTCTAACACTTATTTTGCTCACTGGGAGGATTTAAAATAGTAACTTTTTTACAAAAAATAACTTTTTCAACTTAAGTTTTGAAAATGTTCCGGAAATACTGCGTCCTTTAAACATATATAAAATTAAAGCTTATTTTATGTACTACAAAATGAAAAAAAAAATTTGTCCCGACGATCTATCTTCTATACGCAAATGGCTACCATATTCAAAAATATGCTATTTTTGTATTAAAATTATGGGTTTTGTATTTTATTTTAATAGAAGTTGATGTTTCTTTTGCAATTATCCATCAATTTTTTAAAATTAAACACTATCTACAGATTTGCATCGAAGCGTTTCTTATGATAGTGATTTTAATCACTTTCAGATTAAATCTATACTGGAACTAACTATGTAATATCTCCAATATGCCGCGACCCCACTGTGCTACCGTTTTTTATTTTTTTGTTTCTTTATTATACTGTAAATTGTACAATAACAAAAAATAAAATTTGTATTTACATCAAAGTTTTCGTACTTCTCCTGTGAATGCGTTGTATTCCATTTGACAGTCGTAAATAATTACACAATACAATGATGTTTTATCGGAAAACTGTTTAGAGCATTCGAAATCCAAGTGCAGATCAACCGTTGAAGACTTGATGGTGTCGTTTTGTTTAGAACAATCAATCACGACTATAGGTTCACGTTTTTTGTAATTTATATAGTCCAATAAAGGATAGGGATCTTTACGTCCGTAATACATTGTCTGGAATTGTGGGTACGAGTTATAAAACGTTGTGTACTTGTTGTTGTCGAAATCAGCGTTTTGGTTGTCGTAAGGGTATTCATCAGCGTTCAGATACGCTTTGACGTTTCTCAATGAACAGTGATTGAAATCTCCGAGAACGTGTTCGTCCTCATTACCCATGGCAATAAGTAAATATCTAGGTTTTTCCACATTCGATTAGGTGCGCAACGACCACGTGTGATGAGTTGTCTGTGGTACCAATGGGTAAACGGCAACGTCTCAGTGTCTAAATTCTAACGGGAGCCATTTCTTGCTGTCCAGAATACACATCAGACCCAGTTCAGTTTTCACGCTGAGTTCAGAGTACTTTACTATCCATTGGATTTTCGATATTTTCACATTGATTTGTTTTATCAATGTTGCAATTTGCGCTTTATCGTCTGTTGTTGTCTGTGGAACAAATGATACGACAGTGCTGTCGGTACTCGATCTATTTAACACGAGTGTCTGAGTACAGTTTATCAGTGTGCATCGATACGGATCGAAAAATCCTATGCANTGAGTACAGTTTATCAGTGTGCGCCGATACCGTTCGAAAAATCCCATGCACATAGATAATGGACATTGCGCTACAAATTCAGTCCCATCGACGAAATCGTTGTTGTTGTGCAAAATTTGCGCGTATTTCCATCCGGCAGGTTGTAATCGTCGAATGTCGTTGGGTGTGAATGAACAATATCCCTTGATGGTTGTAGCCATACCAACGTATTTTATCTTGTCTACTTCTTTACCATTTACCTCAAATCTGATTTCATCGAATAGGTGCATGAGAAAATTTTGCCCCATAACCATTTCACCGGCTGTTCCAGCTGGTGGTTTTCCAGTTTTCCTTCGATTTGCAAATAACTTTCGCACAGCACGGTGAATTTCTTCTTATTGCGCACCTCGATTCGGATTTCATCGTTGTGTTCGTACGAGTTGTTGTAACTCTGACGTTCCAGATAGTACTCGCGTTTTAAACTGTCGCCTTGCTGACATTTTTCCAACACGTGTAAGTACTCTGCCATGATTGACTCGACAACCCAACAATTTTAAAAATTCAATATTTTTCTTTGTTAGTTGTTGTTGCTGCTGCGATAGCGTCGCACGATTATCCGATTGCTCCGTCGTAAAGTATATGCCATCACTCAAAGGATGTTGTACTAAACTCCTGTTGAAACTCAAAGGAATTTAAAGAGTGTCAACACGTTTTTCCAGTATAAAGACACGGTCGTCGACTGAATAAAGTTCTTGAGCCAGTGCTTCCAAACGATAAATTGTGGCTGAACTGTTATTGTTGTATTTGTTGTTGCTGTTGTCACTGTTTATCAGCTGACAGCTGTTGACGGATGTTTGAAGGAATAGTAATAGTTGCACGACTGTGACTAGGATGCACAAAAATAATCCAATTTGTGAGGAATGAAACTGTTTTATACGGTTCCATAACGTCATCGTACTTTCATCCATCCTGTTTGTTGTGTAGACGCACTGTTAATTTTTCACCTCTTAGGTTGACACGGTGACCGTCCTGATCGATCAGGAATCGCATATTCGATTCGTGTTCAATACGTTTGTATTTAACGGATAGTAAACTACTTGTCTTGGACACTCGATAATCCGGTAGCCCGGTGGTACGTTTGGAAAGAATTCGTGCAATGTATGCGATTGTTGTCATGTTGTTGCTCGATTAAAAATTCCAAACACAAGTGACCACAATTTACCTCGTTTAAGTTTTGACATCTACTATAGTTGTGCATGATTGTACATCCTTTAAAGTATCGTTGCAGTTTCAAAGGTGGTCGTAAATTACCAAAACTGTCAAAGAACGTAACACGTTTACCGCGTTTACTATAAGCTACCCAATGCGTGACAGGGTTAGAGGAAATATCCAAGTTCACTACAGCCATTTCGGTTGTTTTTGGTCCCGACTTAGGTAACGTGTCACGACAAAATACGCCACGAAACACTATACGGGCAGTTGTTTACCTATGAAAACGGGGATGATGTTCCGTCGGTGGACAACATTTTCCGTTTTTATATTCGACGATGTTGTCATGGAAAAACAAAATGTAATGTGTGATTATTTCGCGCGAGGATGACACAGGCAAGTTGAGGTTTTATTTCTCTCCCAAACACTGTCGTGCATACAAAAACAAATGTCATGTGACAACACAAATGTGGTGGTGTTGTTCCGGCAGAATGAAGTTAATCTACGACACGCGTACGATGAATATGTGTGTTGCGATATGCAATTTATAGAATTCATAGAGTTTTGCAAAGAGTGTTGGAACAAGGATCGGTACGAATTTGCAGTGATTTGTTTGGACTTTGCGCGGGACAACGGTCGATACAGATACAAGTTTGACACATTTGTTAAAATATGAGTGCCGGATAAGGAAACATTGCTGAAACTGTTGACTGAAGCCCGGGAAAATGTTCGAAAAAAATACACAGAATTGCGTCATGGCGAAGCGGATTCGTTGAATCGCGTAAAACGTCAGTTGGCGCCAATCCTTGAACCGCTAGATAAAATTGCGTCACAGCAACAGCAACAATATCAAAAATAACAACAACAAAAAGAACAATTACAGCAAACTATCAAGAGTTTAAACGATGATAGATACACTGTGGAACGCGATGACGGGTTTTTCCATCAATACATGTATCAATGGTCAATGAACCCCAACAGAGATAAAATGTATGGACCAAAGGTATCACCGGATGGAACAATGACATTAGGTGAAGCCGACAATATCTTTCTCGACAGAGGAACAATTAATGTGTTAGATAAAAAGTTCCCGCTCACTATGGGTCTTGTAGATTTACTGTTTTCGAAAAATCCTAGTGTTTACTACGAATCGGATTTGTATGCATATAAAACGATTCTCGGCGAAACCGGTGTGCATTTAAATAAAGATTGAAAAAATGAGGTCAAAAGTATGTAAACACCATTAAACCATTGTTTGATAACGGAGATGGTGGTAACGCAAACAATTCCTTACCGTTGTTTGAAAGCAGCAGAAGCAGCAACATCAGTGACACATCTATTATCAGTGCGGGTCTACAATTGAGATTGAACAACAAGAAAAAAGATTACGTTTACTGGGACGACCCCAACGAGCTTGTGGAACGTTTACGTTTATTGATATCAGCCCGGTCAGCTGGCAACACTGGAGTTTCACCGGAAATCGTTTCTATATTAGAAGAGCTGCAGGAAGCCGGTTACATTGAACTATTATAATACATACACCACTCATTATTCAGTAGTATATATGTTATTACCTATTAGTCATCAAATTAAAAATATTATTCATGTTAATACTTTAAACTATTCCAAGAAATATGTCTAAAAATACATTGATATAAATCTACTGTAATAATTATAAGAAATTCTTTAGTTGTGACAAATTATCTATTTTAAGTAAAATAATATGTAATAAATAACACAAATTGAGTAATAAATAGATAATAGTAAAAGGTCGTGACACTTCTTGCATAGATAGATGAATTAAATTTAATATAAAAGGGCATAAAAACTGTCAATCTCTCTCACTACCACTTCACCTTATGAACTTTTAACGAATGCAAGAAGTGGCTTGACAAAATACGATTTTACATAGAAAATTGAAGTATATTCATTTTTTCAACATTAGTCCTGAAATCATTAAGGTAAATTCATATTCAAAGTAAATATAATGAGTACATAAATTAAGTAGGAAACCAGAAAAAGTAAAGTGATCTCTAGAATAAAATATTGTCTAAATAAATAAAGAGAATCAATAACGTTTGTACGAAGTTAGCCAGCCTAGTCTAATCTTTGAGTGGGTTAACTGTGTAGTCAATACTAATAAAGACTCTCTTGCGAAGATAGAAAACCCACTTGTAGTTCCTATACTACTCGAGGTTTTTATTGACGCGACTCACAGTCAGCACAAGCCTAGATAACTACTGGTACGAGTGGCGTTGTTGATGATTTATGTGTGATAATTAATCACAATAATTTCTATTTAAAATTATTATTATATTAATACATTTTCAAACATCACTTTGTTTTTCTATATTTTACATCTTCTCATATACCCTCGTACTCATATCCCGAGAGAAAATTATATTATATCATTTTCTTTATTAAATAAATATTATAGTAACTCAATTATTCTCATGCTCATATAATACCAACAAATATAAATAATTTTAATAAATTATCCTTTAATTACTAATAAAAATCTTCTTAATAACTTTCTCCTTTTATTTTGAGTTACTATAGAACAGATACCAGTGGCGTTATGAATAAGAACATTGCTAACGAACTCCACCGGCAGGACCGCAGGACGTATATCCGTGCGCGGATAAATATCAACGCTGAAAAACGCAATGTGGCGTGACTTTAGTGCAATGTAGCGTGAATAGATGAATCGGTTGTCTGCGCTGTTGCTCGACTACAATAACGTGCGTAAACATAGAACAATCGGGATGACACCGGTGCAAGCGGTGAAAAACCCAGACCTTTCGATTGAACCCAGAACAAGTTCGGTTCAAGTTGCGTCAAATACTGGATAACTTACCGGTAAAATTTCGTGTGGGCGACAAGGTACGGATCATTGTACATAAATCAGTGTTTGATAAGGGTTACTTACCAAACTGGAGCACCGAACTGTTTACCGCAGTTAAGGTTAGTCAAACAGTACCACCAACATACTATCTAGAAGACTATCAGGGAAATCCAATACGTGGTTTGTTTTACACCGAAGAGCTGAAGAAGACCAGTTATCCGGACATGTATTTAGTCAAACGAGTGTTGCCAACACAAGGGGACCAGTGCTTCTTTAAATGGTTAGGATTTGATCCAGAGCACAATTCATGGATACCGAAAACCAATATCTCACCTCAATGATTGTCGATATACAAGGTAGTATGGCAGCCGACCGATCGTTTTTGGTCAAGGAACTGACTGTCACTGCCATAGTCTGCACTTCATTCACTCATTGAATGTTTAAACATCCAAAAAATATCGAGGGCGATGCTAAAACAAACTTTTGGTTGAAAAAATACCTACATTGAATGGATACTCGTTGCGGTGCGAGACCATTTACGTGAAGGGAGCTGTGAAAAAGCGAGTAGTGGAAAAGTACATACCGGGAAAACGTATATTCAAAGTCGAGGATTTGGACTGCCCACCGCTGTACAATTTAAGTTGTGTTACAAAAATGTGTTGTATCCGACACATGAACAACCCGACAGTGTGTAGTTTATACAAGGCAATCTGCTTAAAACAATGGATGAATTATAATATGTAACATTATTGTCAAAAAATGATTTTGCAATATTCTCATTTGTATTCGTACAATTAATATATTTTCCATAAATAAAATGTATATTAATGATAATAGTAAAATAAATAAATATTTCTAAATTACGTGTAGTACTTACTATAATTTATTAATACCTATTGTAAAATAATCTGGCATTATCAAAATAAATAGTGGGTAATTATTTTAATTAATTAAGCATTTATTATATTATCAATTCTAAATTACATTTATTTACAATTCAATTCATTAAAATATTACATTAAAAAATCTTAAAACTATATTTACAACAAGATATATACAACACTTATATTTATAAAAACCTTATCATAAAATTCAATTACACGGTTTGGCATACAATATATTTTACATTTATCGATATGGATATTTAAAGAGTTTTATAATCTTATTATTATAATAAAAACTAATGTTGATTAAATTTCTTCCGGTGGAATGGCATAATGACCGTAAGCCAGCGTGTCAACTCTGCTGTTGAGCGTGTAGCGCTTATCGTCGAAACTGTTAAGCGCCAACTTGGTTGTACGTTAAGTGCGTACCTCATGCTCGAAAGAACAAATTGATACGTTTTGTCGGTACGGAATGTACGGTAGTGATAATGTTGGTGGAATCTCGCCATCACGTATGGCTCCGATGGCTACACGGGCATTGTCTCTGGCCAACGCTTGTTTTGACGCATTGTCGCCATCGTCTTCAAACAAACATCGTTTATAATCGCCCAAAGACAAATGGTTCCGGACGACATGTCCGCGGATCCCCTTAGACTTGATGAGTTCGCTGCCTTCCATGTCAAATGCAAAGCACTTTGAACGAAATGCAGCGATCTCAAAGAGGGTTAGGCCGCTGGTCTCGTCTAAAAACAGACCAGAGTCGAGGTCGAGTAACAAGGGTGATCCTTAGGTAGGCTAGATCCGTCCACATGCACCAGTTAATCGGGGCTGTCGGCTAAATCCTGGTAAAAGTTTCTGACTCTGAGCAGTTATATAAAGGAGTCTGGAAAAAATTAAAAATATAAAAATATTTCTGCTCTACGGTTGTACTCACTAGTATCCATGTAAATCAGGCTGATTGCGTCACCATAATGAGGTTTTAATACGTCGTAGAAGTACTTGTACATTAGAGACTTGCTAATGTCAAGCACTGCTAAACCGACGTATATTGGTTTGATAAACTTGACAATCTTTGTGTCCATTATGACGGCGCACAAGCT
Source organism: Daktulosphaira vitifoliae (assembly GCF_025091365.1). Classification (NCBI taxonomy): domain Eukaryota; kingdom Metazoa; phylum Arthropoda; class Insecta; order Hemiptera; family Phylloxeridae; genus Daktulosphaira; species Daktulosphaira vitifoliae. Next base: position 2,959 of record NW_026099624.1, on the reverse strand, counting down.
TTCACCGTATTTGATACAGTCGTTGAAGGTTGGTTGGTTTACGAGCTTGCTTAGACGTTCGGGACTGGAGATTAGCTCAATGCGGATGCGTTTCCGCATGTTCCTCATGGTTTTTCCTATAAAATGTAAATATTTATCGAATAACCCAAACTGCCTTAGCATTGAGCGTGCACTTACCAAAGACGGCNCTGCCTTAGCATTGAGCGTGCACTTACCAAATTATTCATTAATTTGAAAAATGCTATTTCAAAAGCATTTTCTGCCTGTTTCCACATTTCAGTGTTCAACTCAATGTACGGTTTCAATCAAGCACTTTGTTGAAACTCTAAAACGCGGTGCACCTGTATGACAAGCATATTAATATCATTGCTAATAGTTCTAGGTAGGATGTATATACTTTATCGACTTGCTGTCCGTGTGCGATCGCTTGTTTCAAGTTGACATAGTTTACGACATACCGTTGTTTTGGTTTCAAAGTGGCCATGAGTTTAGTTTCTTTGGAACCCAGTGGTACATCGTTGCCGGGCAAGAACGGCAAGTCGTTGTGCTCGTCATGCAGCTCTTTTGGATACGATACGTCCACTTCATATATACGCCCCGTATTACCAGTGTCCGAAAGCAATTGGAGGTCGGGCAGAGGATCTGCTCCTTCATACCACCGGAAGCCTCCGTATGGCATGGGCTGACTCATAGCCCAACCGTACAGGTTATTGCCTGTAATCATTTTTAACGTTCTTAAATTGTCACTCATTTATTATACTTATATATAATACTTACAGTCTTGGTAGACGATCCATGAGTCTTGTTTTATCGGATCGTAGCCAGGTGTCTTTGGATTGTTGGCCTTTGCATAGTGCTTGACGGCCTGCACTAGCCCACCACGAATACCCTGTTCCACCATCAGTAGCATGTCGTAGTCGTTCAAGAGCTCCAGCTTCATCCTGGTGTATTTCAACATACAATCGAAGCTAAAACCAGGCGCGGTGTAATAGTGCGCCGGGTCCAAATTGTATGTTGAAGTACAGATGTCGCGGAAGTTCTCAAACACATCAGCCAACAACAACACGTCGATCTTAAGATATAGGTCGCTGTACTCGCCGAGGGTTGAGCAACCGAAATGGTTCCACACCTCTGTGGCGTGTCTATAGTGGTCATTATCGATATTCAACTCAGTCAACTGACTATAGAAAGCGTCGCGGGGTGGTGGTACCGTTTCGTCAAATTTAGCCCAACTATCAGTGTACTTGTAAGTGTATACGCCTTTACATGTCACCAACGGCATATCATCGGAGCGGAACACCTTGGCCGTCTCCCGGAATTTAAGGGAATCGGGTGTCATTAGGTTTCCGGCCAAGGTGTTCAGGGAGGAGGCCATGAACCGGAAGGTGTCGACAAACTGTATGGAGAAGTTATTGGTCACGTGTATCGTGACCGAAATATACTTCTCCTCGGAATTAGGTATGACCAAAATCCTTTGTTCGTCGTACCTCAATTCAGTGACGATGAAATGCGCGTCGTAACCCGAAAGATTGTGCAAGTAGAATGGCACAAAATTTACCGTCTTCACTTTCAGGTTACATGCATTGCACAACGTCTGTCTGAATCGGCCCGATAGATGGCAGTGGTCTGCAACTTGGGGATGATATCCTTGAATGCCGTGCGGCACAAGTCGCATACCACTTTCTCCCCAAGCCTGCGCACATCATCGACAGACATTCGGATGGGGACATTAGTTTTACGCAACAATTTGGAAATGTTGCGTGTCACTTCCATTACAGCCATTACGAATGCCTTGTCAACCTCTTCGCGATCCTCAGACCCACGGTATATTACCGGTGATTGCGGTATACTGTAGCGTTCGAGGAGCTCGGAAGGCACATCGTTCGATGTTTTCACCAGGAACCCGTTGCTCATGGGATGGAGTGTGTGCACAGTCCTAGTATAGGTACCTATACGATCGTCTGTTTGCTCCAGCAAGGCCTCAAAATCGGCGTAGATGATAAACAGTAGCCGTTGCGTCTTTACCCATGCGTCAAAAGTGATCTTACTACCCTCTGCCGGCATAACGGGTAAAATTGGTTTATTCTTGCCGCATATAAACTTGTGTTGCTCCAACGCTTGTTGACCTCTAAGAATATGTTTTTTAGGCATATAATTAAAGCTGGTGAAGCAACATTTACAATTGTATATGCGGCATTTGTGTTGATTTTTTTGGCTGCGCACGAGCCTCGAAAAATCTTAAATGTACGCGTAATGATACTCGTCAGAGTCATCGATGTACAACAGGTCAAAATGATTTTGTTGTTTTTGGTCGGCGACTCTTAGTGGATACACCGACCACTACATCTTAACGTTGTCCCATTCCAAGCCGTACACGTTGACGGACATGTTAGGATGGCGTCGTTCAAATATTTTAATTTGGGACACAGGTGTGGGGAACGTCAACCCCGTGAAATCATACCTGTGTTCCTCGTTAAAATAATGTTTACCAACGAAAGATTTATCATGAGTCTTAACATGTCTCGCCAAAATGGCCCACTTGAAACAGCACTCGTCTTTTTTATTCTGTGGGTTGATAATTGCCTTTCTATGGAAAGTTTCAGGTCGGACCGGAATATATGATGAGCCAGCGAGGGGCGTATACTTGTATACGCTGAGCATGAGTCTGTCGTTATACACTAGTGTGAATCCGCTACCTCTGCCCGAGTACACATCTTCCTCAGCGAGCATAATCTCAAAATCGTCATTGACCGCACCCACAATGTCCGTGTCGGACAACAACGCCCTAGCACGTGTCTTAAAGACATGGTCCTCGGGCGGTGCTTCCGATCGCGGTATATGGTAAGAGGCCTCCAATTCGAGATTATATTTAATAGGACGAACAGCTGCGATTTCACCAAGTTTGGCAACCAGTTCAGATTTAACAGCACGCAGAAAATCTTGATAGCTCACGAAATTT
>NW_026099623.1:0-52771 GCF_025091365.1 Daktulosphaira vitifoliae | reverse complement strand
AAATAATTTTTTCTACAAATAATTTCGTATGGCTAATTTACCACAGGATAATTCTAGCAGTCAAGACAACAAGTATTTCTTCGGACCAAACAGTTCAACATCATGGGAGCTTATTACAGACACTAACAAAATTTCAATAGAAAATCAAACTGACACTGAAGAGATGACCATTAAAGTTGAAAACATGGAGAATGATGATGACTCTAAGGTTCCAAACATTCAAAATTCTGGTTTCCGACCGTGGTCCAAAAAGATCCGCAGTCATGCATCGAAAACAACCCAAAATTTTGTAAAATATGCTAAGAAAATTTACAAAAAAACTAACAAGAGATAGTTTTATTACAAAAAATTACAAGTTTTATTTTATTTTATTTTTATTGATTTGTTATTCTATTAAGTTAATTAACAAACAATGTTAGTTCAAACTATATATAACCAATTTTACTATTAGGGAAATGAAAAAAATACCTTTAAATACACATTCTACTACACTAAAAAAATGAAACAATAGATCATTTTAACTATAGTCCTTATAAACTTTTGGTATAATGCTAAACGTATTTAGATATTTACAGACAGCAGTTTATTCATAAGACAGAAAAATTGGCTTACCTTTCCCTATTAGCAACACTAAACCACTACTTAAGATAAAAATCACCTAAAAACGTACACTGATTTTGTTTTTATATTTGTTCCTCAATTGCGAAATTTTGGATACATCACTGTCTGCATAGAATAGTAGAACTCATTAAAATTACAATGAAAGTGTATAAGTACATTTAGATATATTGTAGATAATCGCAGTAAAACCATAATTAATTTTGTAATAATTTTCATTAATTTACAGTTTACTAATTAATAAAAAAAATAAACATTAATTGTTCTATAAATAATTTATAAAACTTTGTTCTGTAATTATTATAGAATACAGTATTCAAGTTTTTCAATTTTTTAGATTCATTCAAATTTATTACAATAGTCTTCATGGTTTTATAATTCATTTGTCTGTGACTCTACATTTCTAAACTCATTGTATGCATATGGGGAAGAATCATTGGTAATTAAGTAAAAATCTCCTCTGACACTAAAAAATATATAAATAAAAATGTTTATAATTACATAGTTTAATATAATAAAATAATATAAAAATATGAAGTAAAAAATATTTTTTGTTAATAATTAGAAACGTTCTCACATGGGAGAAAGTGAATACCCTTGTTAAAATGTTTGAAAAATTATCATTTTTTATTTTTATAATACGTTAAAATTTGGCCATAAGTCTTTAAAAAACATTCATCCATTGTCATTATAAAACCCTGAGAACGTCACCGTCACTGGTGTATACCATTGCACGGAGTAAATTCCAGTTCAATGGGTGTTAGTAATAAGTTCTAACTTTGGTGTAGTATCGTGACCCATGTATGACATCTGTCCAGAATTGCAAGCTCCATTTTGAAAATTTTCCCAGGAGTTGCATTGTATACCAACTATTGATTTTCTATTGTATACAGTATCTGCGTAAAGTAAATATGCCCTTGAATGACTACAATGTACTGGAAATAAAAATTGTAATGCAACTTAGTTAACTAATGAAATAAATTTTTATTAGATAACCATTAAAATAATATAATACTTTTAACAAATATTATTTAATAAATATTGTATTACTAGCACTAAGTTTATTTGTTGGACGTCTGCCTTGATTACATCCGGGCTGAGGTGATTTTCCACCGTTTGGATAAAAGTCAACGTGGCCTATTGATTTAGAATAACCGATCACACCTGCAGCTGTATGAATCACGTCTACAAATAATGCATCATTGTAATTAAGATGTGGAACATCAATTTGTAGATATTCAAATCCTGGACCAGCCGGATCGAGACCTGAATTAATATTCGTTGTATATTATCATAGATTATACAGAGTGTTCAAATAGTAAGGAAACAAGGCAATTGTTAAAAACAACATAAACAATAGAAATCCGTTTACTTAGTTACTAAACACTCTATATATACTGATATTATATGGAGATTGAGACGTACCTGTAATTCTACCAATTTTTCCAAATTTAAAACTAGAACCACAAGCTCCAGCAATATGTGCTCCTAGACTGTGGCCAATTAAGTGTATATTGTCAACATTAATAATTTCAAAACTTACTAATTTTTCTAACATTCTAGCAATGATAGCACCCACATCTTTTGAAAAAGATGCCGTTAACGGATATGTTATAGTTGATGCTAATCTTCCCCAGTCCACTGTAATAACGTTAAAACCTCCGACGTCAACATATGCTGCGAAATAAGGGCGTATTTTTTTATACTTATTTTATAGAATCATGAGATTCTAATCAAGAATGGGATTGGTTATTATAGAGAATAAATTTTTAAGATCGAGAAATTTCAACTTTATTATTTATTAAATATACAACTAATCAGGGCTTGAAACCGGTTACTGATTTTTCTCCAGAACTGATTAGAACCATATTTTTTTAATAAAGAAGTGGTTACCCAATTCTTGTCTTGAAAAAAAAACTGTAATCTGTTACCCATAAACGAATAATTTTTAAATTATTAACCAGTATCCATTAATCAACACATTAGAGAATCGGCTTTATAATAAAAACCGGTAACTTCTTCGAATTAATCGGTTAAATACAAAAATGATAAATTGATTTTAATAAGGTTAAGTTAAGTACTAAGTATTTATAAGATAATAAGTAAAATCAAAGTACTATTACAAGAGTGATAAATTTCCTCAGTACAAAAATTATTACATTATGAAGATACGATATTTTTTTCATTAATAATAAAGAAAGATTTTCTTATATATACCTTCTTAAAGCAAAAGCTTTAAACTAAACTGTTCCACTGTAATTATTATTACATAATATATATAATAATAGATATTTTGTGCCATAGCTTTATGAGGAAAATAATTTAATGAATTAAAGATATGCTTGGAAAGGGAGGTGATAAAAAATTGTCTTATGAATAGCATGAAAATTGAAAAATATTTTTGTAAATGAATATATAAGTTCTTCAAAATTTTATTTTATTGTAAGCTGATTTTTACAGGTTAATTAATAACCAAAAAACACAAACCAGTTTTAAGCAATTAACGTTTATTTTCTTGTTTTCTTAAATTTTTTTTTAAAAAAGGTAATTGATAATCTCTTTTTATAAAACCTGCAACCTTATACCGATACCGGTTACTAATTTAAATAAAATTCGGTTTTTACCGGGAAAGAATAACCCTTTTTTTTTGTAATAATTTCGAACCCTGAAACTAATAAAATTTGATACCAGTCTTAACATATGAAGCGCCATCTTCGTCAGTTCCAGAATCAAGCCATCCGTGTACAACGACTTTAAGAGGTAAATCTGGAATCCAATAGTTGAATATGTCAGTTTCATTTCCAAATTCAATTTTCATTGGATTATCGTTTCCACATATTCTGAAATTAAATTAATTGAACAAAAAATTGTAAAAAAAAATATAAAATATTTATGCATTAAATATTAATGTGTTAATTTCACAGCTTTGAAATTGACTTTATATCTAGAGAAAAATCACTTTTGTATTGCTCTACCCTGGTGCAAAGTTCAATTATTTAGAAAAAATTTAATTATAAATTAACTTTAAAATCAAAAATTTTTATTTTATTACAATAAAAACGTCAGCATAGCGGGGACGTGGTACTATCATAAAATACGCTTCAATGCAAATCTGTAGATAGTCTTTAATTTTAAGAAATTGGTTGATTATTCTAAAAGCAAATTTAACTCCTATTTCTATCATTATTCCTAATTAGTAGTTGATTTATAAGTATAATCTGTGAATAAATATCTATTAAAGTATTTCAACGTAGTATGAAATTGATATTTAATAATTTAGTATTGTAATTTTTTCACAAAATTTATAACAAATTATAAAGTAGTTATTACTTTTATGGCAAACGTGTATAAAAATTGAAGGGCTTGACGCAGAACTTTTTAGATAACAATTTGTTGTTAATTATGAATAAATGGTCAGCAAAAAATTTTCATCAGAGTAAAACATATTATTTTATTATTCAATTTTTCGTGCTAATTACAAATCAGCAATATGTTTTCCATCACCAATAATTTTTGATATTGTTTTTAATTAGTTAAAAACTATAGGATATAACTATAACGAAAATAGTTTTGAATATTTCAATTGTATTATCTATTAAAACACTAAGAATTACATAGAAATTATTAATATTTCTTTTGAAATGATTTATTACGATAAAAAAATAATTAAAAATACAAAATATTGTTTTCAAATTATCACAGATTTTGATTCTTAATATTTTAAAAATACTCAGTAAAAATATAATTTTTACCCTATTTTTTGGTATTTTAAAGCTGATTTATTGCAAGTTTANACTCAGTAAAAATATAATTTTTAGCCTATTTTTTGGTATTTTAAAGCTGATTTATTGCAAGTTTATAATTAAAAAAGTTGAATTTGTTACCATAACTTTAAGCTCAACTTCAAGTTTGAAATTTACATTATTAAATAGAAAATTAAGTGAAAATAAAAAATAGTATTGTTAAGATTAATATGAAGTCTGTAAATATGTATAATTACTATTTACTGTAAATTTATAAGTAAAGCTCAATATTTTGTTAGCTTTGATGCGAAGCTGAGAAGGTATTGATTTTACTATGATGTGTTTTTTTTTTACTGTTACCACTTTTTCTCAGATCTCACAGAACCGATTTCTTTAAATGATACGTCAAAAGATAACAAATCGTATCTAGTTGAAGACATTACCCTCATAAGTTGAAAACATNAGGATCACAAATCGTATCTAGTCGAAGACATTACCCTCAAAAATTGAAAAAAATTCCCTCGTTTCCCGTAAATGGGGGAAACGTCCAAAAAAATTACAAATTTAAGTATCGGAAATTTTCGAATTTTTTTTACTTAAAACTGCCATAACTTTATCAAATACGACCAAATCAATATAATTTTTTTATATAGATGCATGATGTCTTTAACAAAAATTTGGTAATTTTTTTTTATAAATCTAACCCTTAACTTGCCCACAAGAAGGATTTAAAATGACAATTTTTTCAATTTAACTTTTGAAAGTGTTCCGAAAATACTGACATTTTATATATATCTTTAATCAAAGCTAATATAATATACTTTATTATGGAAAAAAAATATCGGACTTTATCTTGTCTTCACGGTGAAAATGGCTACCGGATGCTATTTTTGTATGAAAATTCTCGATTGTATATTTTACATTTTTAACTTTATTATACTTTTTGAAAAATGTTAGATCAGTACAATTATTTTATGAGAAAAAATATTTCTATCCTTCTTTCATTCGACTGCAAGCGGGCTATTATATTAGTTCGGCCTGTAACAACAACGTGGTTTGCCACTTGCATAACAACTAGCTATAGTAGCAAGGATCGCCACCACCTAGGCGAGGTGTCACATCTATCAGATATGATTACCGGACCATAGGTGGAATTTAATTTTAAATTAATTAAAAGTATAATCTAAGTTAATATGTCTTTATATGTATAAATTACTATAATACCTCATGGTTTATTAAACACAATTATGACAATTAAAGTTGTTTGTGGTTGATATGTAAAACATATCGTAGCCCGTGTCTAGATTAAGGAATAGGGATAAATACACGCGAGTAATTAAGTTACTCGCGCAATAAAATAAATATTACAGTTGAAATTAATAAGGAAATTTAATTTAATTGTTAAAAAAAAGAAAATTAAGTTAAACATGGACAAAAATGCTAATGCGTCAAAAACCATGTCTACAAATAAAATAAAATATTTAAACAAAACAAACAAATAATATTACAAACATCATGGACGGTATTGGAACACATCCGTTAATGTTAATCGGAAATTAATGAAGAACACCAGGAGCTGTCTGGACACTCGCTCCTTAGCGTTGGCTAGAAGAAAAGGGAAACACGTGCTCTCCACACATAAACAAAATTAAGTTAATTTACGATAAAATAAAAATGAAATAAAATAATTAATAAAATATAGCTCATTACATAAATATAATATACAAAAGAAAACGATACCCGGTCTCCGAAGAGACCCATCCGATGGTCTGGATGCTTCGCCGAAAAGACCTAACCGTTCGCCGTTGGCGGCTCTACTCCATCATTGAAAAAAGAGTGTCAATAAAACAACAAATGTGTGCACCCTAGCACGGTCAATGACAGAAGAAAGAATAGAGAAGAGTCAACACCGAAATAACGGCAATTTCAAAACGATAACGGCCAGTCTTTTTGGAAGGGATCAATACTGTTAAACAATTCGATTTTAATTATNCGACACTGATAAACAATTTGATTTTAATTATATTTCTCTTTTATCGCCTTATCTAGCTGTCAGCGATAAAATAATGAGTGGTTGACACCGTTGTGTCAGAAAAAGGTTCTTTTGCGCGATAAAATAAATAAGTAGACATAAAAAAAAATCATAAACGGTCCACCTTCGAATTTGTGACGTTACACGACATACTTTTTTTTAAATAATACCACTTCTCTTTGTATATTACACTTATAAATCATAAAACTCAGGATATATATAAGGAAATAGGAGATCATGTAGCTTTTGGAATAATTCACCAATTCTTTTTAATTAAACACTATCTACAGATTTGCATCGAAGCGTTTTTTTTTATAGTGATTTTAATCACTGTCAGATATCATTAAACTTGACCCAACTATGGCACATCCCCACTGTGCTGCCACTCCATTGCGCTGAGTTTTTTGCATTTTTATTTTAATAGATCACTTAAATAGAAATCATAGTAATCATTTCTAAGTAATTTTTGGTGATTAAAATTATTCTACAATTGAAATATTCAGAAGATAATTAATTTTAATGATTTGTTTTAGCNTTATTAATTTTAATGATTTGTTTTAACTAAAAATACCATTCGAAATGTTGTTAAAAAAATCTACTCAATTGAGTGTATTAGTTGTGATCATTTGATGTATCGTTAAAAAAAGTTGGTCAAGCGAGAGTTGAGAAAATAAATGAAAACCATAAAAAAAAATCACATAGTAAAACTTTAATATGAATAAGAAATTTCTTCAAACGAGGGGGGACTACAGTATATTTTATATTTATTAAAGTTATTGAATTTAAATGAGATAAAAATCAAATGATTTAAAATTTTTTCCTACCTCAAAAACTTTTGCAAGGTATTTTAAAATAAAATACAAAATTTTAACACAAGATAGCATATTTTTGAATGCGGTAGTCATTTTCACCATGTAAACAAATAAAGTCTGAATTTTTTTTTTCATGTTACAGTATATTACATAAGCTTTAATTTAAGATATATATAAAAGTGTCAGATCTTCCGGAACATTTTCAAAAGTTAATTTTTGTGAAAAAGTGGTAATTTTGAATCCCCCCTTCGGGCAGGTAAAGGGTCAGATTTCTAAAATAAATGTACAAAATGATAAGTAAATATCTCACGTATCATTAAAAAAAAATTATATTGATTTGATTATTTTTAAAAATTTATGTCAGTTTTAAGTAAAAAATTTGAAAAAATTAAAATAATGTTTTTTAAATTTGTAATTTTTTTGGAGATTTCCTCCAATACGGGGAACAAGCGACATGTTTTCAATTTTTAAGGGTTATATCTTTGACTAGATACGATTTGTGTTCTTTTGTCCTATTGTTAAAAGAAATCAGTTCGGTGAGATCTGAGAAAAAGTGGTAACACACACAAAACAAAAAACACATAGTAAAATCAATACCTTCTCAGCTTTGCATCGAAGCTAAAATCAATCAATGAATAAGAAGCTATAGTTAAACTTCTGATATTGTCCTGGATTTGTAAGTTATTTTTCATGTTCTGGTTTAGTTTTAAATTGGGAAAAATATGTTTGAAATTTATTTAAATTTGTATAATTAATTGTTTTTATTTAAATAAATGAGTATTTGGGTATGTCGTAAAAGGCCGTTAACGTTGTGACTAGTATAAGGCTTATAAAAATATTAAAGCTTCGTAGCATATCAGTTAAGAAACCATATTAAACATTTATAAAAATTTATTAATTACAATTATAAACTGGCAGTTTCAGTGCTTTTATCTTTTTTTTTCGCTGATAAGAATTATGTGAGAAATAATATAATTTTGGAGTCACTCACATTCATCAACTAAAATGCCCGAAAAATATGATTAAATTCAATATAAGAAAATGTAAACTTTATGTTTAGTCAATATTTTTAATAAATTTCTTAATAATATCTAATGTCTTAATATTAGCGTTACGTTACTGATATTTTAAATTTCAACTAATTCACAGTTCAACTAATAAACTATTTCGCGCTAGCTTCATTAATATTAATAACATTTATAGAAAATCACATCTTAAATCACGAATAAAATGAAAAAGTTTCTAAATTTCATATATTTTTAAAAAAGATTTACATACGAATTCCAATATAAAATATCAACTTGATTATCTTGAACGCCATTTATTGCTGCATTCGCACTATTAACTTTATCCATAGCTATATTTCCCAATTTACTAACGATCTTCACCGCTGTAAAATTTATTATAATTAATAAATATTCTCTTGTTATTTTCGCATCAGATAAAAATCATTTTTATAACGAAGTTTGTTAAAATGAAGCTTCGTTTGATCATAAATTTATAATAAATAAATTTTAATTTCTGCGTTGAAATAGTATAAATGTTTAAAATTATTGAGTTAACCTAAAATGATTTAATAAACTGACATTCATAGAATTTAGAATCACCCTGACAATGAATTTTAACTTATACTTACTGTTATTAAAACCAAATAATAAGTTAAGAAAAATAACTATTTGAAGTATCATGTTATATATTACAATTTTTGACAATTTTTTGAGAGTTGTTTCCAACAGTCGTGGTACTCACTACTGTTAAAATTTCGAACCATATTTTATTATTTGAGCATAATATATTTTTAATTGTTCATTACAGATGGTATGAGTATATAAACTAATGAAAACAGTTAAAAGTGTCAATACAATTAAAACTGTTTTTAATATTATGATATCTCGAATACATAATTTTTTTGTATAAAATTATAGCAAATATTTAGTTTCTTTATGATAAATATAATAACTAATAAAGTATTTACAAATAAAGAACCTTGTTTTTAATAGTGAAATTAATATAAATAATTTTATCAAAATTTCAAAATGGCTATTTTTTATATTATTTACAATTTTAGGACAAGTACTTTTTGATTTACAAATATTTTAAAACATTAAATTGTTTGTAACTAAAAAAAAACTCGTTTTAAAATTGATATCGACCCTTTAAAATGTTTTATAAAAAAAGCTCTAAAAATGGCTACAAAAATTGAAATTTAAAAAGAATAAAAAATCTATTTGTATTTGTTTTATAAAATAAAATAATTATTTTATTATAAAAATTAATTTGAGCCAAATTGGTTGGTATTATTTTTGTGGTTGGGTAACTGTATTATCTTATTTATTTGAATTATTTAAATTTAATGCATTTGAATCATATTTACTATCAACATTTGGATTTTTTGAATTTTTACTAAATTTAACTTCAACATAATCGAAGAATGCAAATTTATATTAAAAATATTACATCGAAATGATAGCCGAATCAGAAATTTTAAGAGTTGTCAGTCAGACATTCCATTTGGTATACAGCCTAACAATAATTGTTAGGCTGTAAATGTCTATTATAAAAATTATTGTTATAATTGACAACTACAGGTGTGTAATTATCATTTTAACACTTGTTGACATTCATAAAAATTTTTCTATTTATGAATTATAGAAATTGACAAGCCTATTAAAATTTCCTCTATGTATAATTTTCATAGAGTAAAAATGACTTATTTAGAAATGTTTAAAAAACTCAATTTTATAAAATATAAATTTTGTTTTCAAAATATATACTCAAAAATACATATTTTAAATATTAAAAGTGGTTTTTTAAATTATTTACATCCAGAAAATACCGAAAATCTAACTTTATATTAATTATTTTTGTCATTCTAAAATCTATTATTTTATTGAATTTAACTATTATGTGATACACATAGCTGTGCTAACCGTCATTGGTGTTCTATGGAAATTATTTACTTGGCGTTCTTATTTAACACAGGAGGAAATTAAATATACTTCCCATTAAGCACGTATTCAGAATCAATTTCAGGGGGGGGGAGTTAACATTTTTAATACATAATAAATAATTTTAATGCATATTACAAAAAAGTACATAATTATAAAATGAAAATATATTACAGTACTAAATATAGTAATAATTAAAACTTTTATTACAATGAAAAAAAAAATTTTAATCATAGAACAAAGTCAACCTTGCGTGGAATTTTGAAAAATGTATTGATAATTTCTTCAATATTTATTGGAATGTTTCGGAGGACTGATAATAAATCTAAACCTGTTGGAAATCGTTTCCGATTCATTCATTAGAAAATAATAATCATATTTTACATAATGTTCCTTCTAATTTCTGAGAATAAGTTAACCAATGAAACCGTGTTAACCAAATTCGTACTTAAATTTATTATCAGTTATTCTATTATCTACATACCATCTAATTTCTCAAAGTTCTAGTAATTCTTCTGGTAGTTCTTGTGGTTTTATAATGGAAGTAACTAAATCTGAATTTAATTGATTGTTTTTCTCATGAAAAAAATTAAAAATCGATGACTGAGATGGCATACTTCGTTTCATTTTTTAAGAATTGTATAGAATAAAATATTAATACAAAATACCTATGATGTTAACAGATACACAGTTAAAATAATATAAGATCGAATGAATTATTAATCATATATGTTAACAAAATACTTCTGAAAATATGACTAAACGGGCGTAAAACCAGCGAATTATTGTAATTATAAACCATCTTCCGATTATCGGACTCGGATGAGATAATGTCTGTCATTTTCTAAAATTTAAAATAATGTGAGACTAATGGGGAATTGGGAAATGTACAAATTTATAATACAAACTGTAGATGTACAATTTTATATAAAGCTTGTTGTTTGTTACATTATAATGAATAAACATTCTTTCAACATTTCGTGGAGGGGGTTGAGACCCTAACCCCCCCCCCATGTATACGGCCGTGCTTCCTATGAAACATTTTAATGTATAACTATTTTTAGTTTCATGATATGGAAAAAAATGTTCTTATAATTTTTATTATACGATGAACCATTCTTCTGATATTTTTTATTTAAGTTTGGTGATTTTTGACCAATTTTGTCAATTGAAAATTTATTGTGTAGCAATAAAATTCTACAATTGCCACAAATTCAATTCTATATTATCAAATAAACAGAAATGTTATATTTAAAAATTATATCAATTAATAGACATATACTCTATTATTCAACGCATATTGTTGTCCATTATTGAATAAGCGGTGTGGAAATATTTTCTTGATAACTACCATAAAAATAATTAGTAACCTTATTAAGTAAAATTTTTTTTTTAATTAAATAGTTTTAAACTTATAATTTTAAAATCAATTATATCAAATTAAATTCAAAACAATTTTCTTAAATTACATTTTCTGTAATTATTGTGTAATTAGTTCCACTGTTCAATTCTAAGACACTTGATTCTGTACCAAATGGAGCTGAACTTTTTGTCTTCAAATAAAAATTTCCAAATGCGCTATAAAAAATATGAGTTTTATTAATGTGATCGAATATTAAAGTCTTAAATACATAAGTGACGCAGTCAAAGAAATATTTTCAAATCAAAAACAATAATTTGGATTGCAACTTCCCTCTCGACTTCTTAGGACTACGATTTTTATAATCATAGTTCATTAACCAAAAACCCAATCAATAAATTATTGTGAAAATTAATAAAAAAAAAATACATTTAAATATAGCCAATGACAGAAGATAAGTAAACATTTTTTTAATAACTAAAGTGATATAACAATCTTACCTAGTAGAAGCACTATGGCCCAAAAAAGATTTTGTATTATTGTTACATCCACCAGATTCATAATATGACCATGAAGAGCACTGAGTTGCTATCATCGAATTCATGTGATATATAGAATCAGCATATAGCTGATGCGATCTTGCATGACTACAACCAGCTATAACAAAAATTCATTCATACAACTATATTTTTAAACGGCTGTGAAAAAAACCATTGAGATTTATAGTTACATAGGAAATTTTGAAAGTACCAATTTTCAACATCTCAGATAATCCTTCATAACATCCAGGTTGAGGTGGACTACCACCATTCGGATAAAAGTCTGCATGCCCTATTGATTTATAAAATCCTGCCACTCCTCCTGCTGTATGTAAAACATCTACAAATAAAGCATCGGTCTTATCTAATCGATTGGGTCTTATTTGTCCATACTCAAATCCAGGACCCGCAGGATCTAGACCTATATCAGAAAATTTAATGATTGTAAGAATAATTTAAATTATTTTTCTATATTTTTGATAAATTGTTATTTTATTCAAGTGCTAAAGTAGCAGCCATCGAAATTTGCTGTGTCGATAAACAATTTATGAATAATAAAAAAAGGCATAATATTTTAAACAAAATGTTAAGTACCCAACCAAAAAATGTTTTATTCATAGGACTTCCATGAAAAATTTCTAGATACATACTTGATAACGAACAAAATCGGTTTTACCATGAATATTTTACGTAGGTCTATTTTTTTTCAGGCGTATTAAAAAAGCCGATATAAGTTTGAAGCACAAGTATCCTCGCAGGGGATCCATAAGGATCACGATTAACAACTACGTGGACTCAGTAGGGATGGCAACAAGTATGCTACTCTTAGCCGATCACCACTTTACTTAATTAGCAATTAAGTTGCCAAATTATAGCTGGTATCCCTAATTGGCCAGCCACCCAAATCCAACTATATCACGTAAACGGGTTCTTTACTTATCTTTTCGGGTCCTCGCGGGCTATTCCACGAATAAGTTGAACACTAAGGGTAACTCTCTGAGTATAGTGTTGGTGACTATCGGATACTGATAGAACTAAAGATTTGAAGACACTAGACTTAGGAAATGAGTCATATAAAGGTAAGGGATCCGACAAACTATCATCCTCAGAATGAACATAATTCTTCTACGGACCCGAAGGAAAATGTTAAATATACACCTAAGGAACGGTCACCGCCTAGAAATGTCGGGAAACTAACCAAAGGGAGTTTTGTGATACAAAGACTGTAAAAATCTTATATATATATATATCCAAACTAGCGTTTTTTTAAATGTAAACACTAGTTTTTCTGATTGTGTGAGATACAATACAATATATTATAATATACGCATATAAATTTGCATCATAGTAAATAATACAAAGTAGTGTATTACTAAGGACCCTAACTGTGAGGCATACATTTTTACAAATAGTACATATTCAGGATCCACGGTTACATGATAATCACATTTAGGGACTAAACTTAAAAGGTTTTAAGCTGTTTTACAAACAGTCAGACAAACCAAGTTCTTGTATTTTGATAAATGATAAAATAAAAACCCGATTGTTACTTAATTTGTCAAGCGCAGAAAATTATTATGGTAATATTAAGTGATAATAAAAATATTTTAGCAGGATACCTTATTGCCCTAAAGCAATACCTCACGGTACTTCCAGGGCGGCCAACATTATGTCGACCGTGTTGAAAAATAATGGATACCTTAGAAGTTAATAGAACCGGGTAGATACTTATTAGTGCTGCTTAATCATTGTAAAAATAAAAAATTAGTCTTATCCTACATGGGGAAACTGTGAGATAAACTAATGTGGTGAGACACAAATGAATCTTCTTCTAACTGCAGACTAAGTTTACTGAATAGAGGTAATGAGCCTACTCTTACATTAGGAATAGGCAAGAAGTCATTGATATTATAATTTGCCCAAATAGGTTGATCCAGAAAATAGAAGGGTGGACCGTGTCTACTGAACTTTCTATCGCTGATGATTGGCATATACGCTTCACTTTGAAAATAAACAAAGTTGAACGGAGTACTATAAAAACCCTGAAAGGACAAACTGGTATAACTACAGGACAGACCGTTCTCATGACCTGAAAGGCCTACAGTTTAGATTAGAGTCAGAACAAAACAATGAAAGGGCCGTAACTAATCTTCGAAATACAAGAAAAACTGTCCTTTGAAAGAAACGAAAGGTATAGGCAGGGTGTAGCTTGGAGGAACACTGACTTATTAAAATTAAGGAAGAATTTTTGTAAATTCTTAAGCAATGAAAACAAGTTTGAAACAACATTAGGGACTCTCAAAAAAAATACAAATCTGCATTGAAATATTCCATATGAAAGAGCTGGAAAGTTTTGTGGGGAATTACAGTAACTACCCACGGCTACTAGATTTTTATGCTCACTAGTAAATGGACAGAACAAAACTGTTGCTTAGGGCAATAATATTTTTGAATTGAATTTCTCATATATTACACAATCTCCATTACTGATAAATAATAGTTTAAACTAAGGTGTATGTTTAAAAAATAAACCCTGCTTTGATCATGTATTATTAATAAGTTACCTGTTATCCGCCCAATTTTTCCTAAGGTGAAAGCTGCTCCACAAGCTCCTGAAACATGTGCACCAAGACTGTGGCCTATTAAATGTATATTAGTAGGTTTGATATATTCAAGCTGAACAAGATTCTCCAATAACTTTGCTATAATGCCACCCACACGTGTTGTAAGATAAGCTGGAATGGGATATACTACATTACCACCGACAGCACTCCAGTCAACCGAAATAACATTATATTTGGTTGTATTGACGTATGCTTAATTAAATAATTAACAAGAATAGTTAGAATAACTAAAGAATTAATTTTTTATAAAGGTATACTATTTCATTGAATTAGTAATTATGATAAGAAAAATATAATGTTAAGTATCATATCTGAATTATAACTATTGCTAAAATTTTTTAAAAGGTTCAATATACTGGATTACTATTTTATTAAATAAATCTAAGGTCTAAAAGTGAAATCCATTAATATTATAATTAATAAACAAATATTTCATTAGATATATTAATTTGGTTTTAATAAGATAACTTACAGGTTGTTTAAATATAACTATGACAAATTATAATTGAACTCGGATTCAGAAAAAATTGAAGGGGAATCACTATTTTTGTTAAAGTAAATATTATTTTTGAAATAAAGAAATTTTTGTATACAAATAATTCTATATTTTTTGGGAGGTCGCATTTTCCTTGTGTTCGCGCCTCCTTGCTGAACCAATTATACCGAATATTTTGCGAAACTGTTATTATATTTCTAAAAGTTTATATAACATAAAAAGTTTACCTTAGCTCACCTGTTTTAATAGCAAATACACCTGTACTATTTTCACTAGTTGCAAGCCAACCATGTGTTATAATTTTTAATGGCTGTTTTGGAATCCAATATTTAATTAAATCCTGCTCTTTGCCGTATTCAAATGGAATTGGATAATTATTTCCAAGTTCACTAATTATATACAACAAATTTTAATATTTTTAGGGTATCAGTGAATTAAGATAATAGGAAAATAAAGGATTTTCTGAGAAAATTTTGTAAATACCTTAACGCTCATAGCATTTAGTTCATTTTATTTGTTTTATCTTAATTAAAAAGTCACGATTAACCAATTATTATAAGATGTGACATTTAGTAATTGGTTATCAATATATTAATTAACTATCCCATCGCGACGGGATAATTAATATCTTTTATGAAAAAAATTGTTTGATAAGTTTATGAAATTTTACTTTTACATTTAAAATAATATAAAAAGGGTGTCCAGCAATACATTTTCAGTATTGCTTGTTTTATAAATAAAAAAAAATGTCCCCTAAAGTAGTGTTAATTTTTTGTTTAAAAAAATTAATTATGGGATCAAATGATTAGGAAGAGGAGAAATTATGTTAGATTCCTAAACTTTTTGTTCAAATTGCGTCTGTGGTTTCACAAACACTTCAGTTAATTGTTTATACGATAAGCCTTTTAACTTATAAGTTTTATTTAATGAAAAAACTTTTATTATACATACTAGTTCCAATAAGAAAATTCTAGACGAGTATTATCGACAATTAATGCTTTAGGAGTCAGGAAAAAACTTTTGACTGCATTATTTCTGAAGTCATCAAGATTATGTTGTGTTAATTTACTGATGATTTGGCCTATGTATTCAAAAAACAATTTAATAGTTTAACGAAAGACCAATTCGTAACAAATTGTCGGTTATAATATGATAACTATTCTTAAATAATCATTGAAGAAAAAAACATTACAGTAAAATATTAATTTTACTAAGAATGTAATCTATTTAAATTCGTATCAAAGCTAAAAGATTTTTCACATTATTAAAATGTATATTTTTTTAACAATTATATATAACATTAAATTTTTTTACCAATCAAATCAATCTTATATCTTATATCTTGAAAATAAAATCAATTGTGCTATTTCAATTTCAAATGATCTATTTTTAGTCTAGTTATAACATTCAATTTATACTAAGTTAAATATAATTGTTATGATCAGGAATTTAAAATTAAATTTTTAATTGGTAAATATTTTTATAATTTAAACTAACCTTTACTGGAATGTAATGTAAATAGTATAATATAAAATCCGATCATATTTAACTAAATTATAACTTTAGTGCAGACAATAAAACACTTTTTTTTTAAATGTAATACTTGAATGTCTTTATTACCTAACCTAATAATGACTAAAAACTAAGCTAATATCACTAACATGTCTTAAATTGGTCACCAAGAAATAAATAAATGAATAATTCATTTAAAAAAACATAATAGTTCAATGTGTACCCATAAATACATACGCCCTCACAAGATAAAAAAAGTTGTTTATCACGATTGAGTAAAATCAAACAGTTTTCTTGGTAGTCTATTTTGACTTATCACATATTAGCGGAAGTTGTACATCACTAAATGAAAAGTATTTTACATGTTAAGTTTATAAACACATATTTTAATTAGGCGGTGCATATAACTTCACTTACAATTAATGAAGTGATAATTAAAATTAGATTTGCATTATTATGTTAATTTTAATCATAAATTTTTATAAAGCTGTTACAATAAAAACAACAAATACATGCCTGTAATAAAAACTAAATATATGTGATTAATTATTAACAAAAAGTTATCTCTGAATTTTAGTCAAACTTGTAGCTATTTTGAAGAGATTTCAACAAATTTGAATAATAAAGAATATTAACATTTCAAATTGATAAATCTAATAATGTTTGATTTACTAAATACATTGCATTACTTTTTAATAAATAATGTATTCATTCTTAGAATAAAGTAGGTGTGTGTAGTAATTCCTAAATGAGCCTAGATAAGTTAGACCTTTTACAAAGCCCAATACAAGCTAGACCTTGTACAAAGTTCAATACAAGCTAGGTTTTAAAATCCACACTTACAATTTGTATTTTTTATTATTTATAAATAATAAAAAATATGATTTTAATATATCTAATAATGCATAAATTATTATTAAAAAACCCCAGCACAGGGGGGTCGCGGCACAGTGGTGCCGTGGTATAGTTGGATTAAGTATAATGATATCTGACAGTGATTAAAATCACTATAAAAAAAAAACGCTTCGATGCAAATCTTTAGTGTTTAATTTTAAAAAAATTGGTGTATTATTCCAAAAGCTACATGATCTGCTAGTTCCTTATTAATATCTTGATTAAGATGAAGTATGTCGAATGAAAAAGGGTTTATTAAAAAATTTTATTTCTCATAAAAAAATTGTGTTGATCCATACACTTTTCAATATGTTATAATATTATAAAGTTAAAAATGTAAAATACAAAATCGAGAATTTTCACACAAAAATAGCATTCGGTAGCCATTTTCACTGTGAAGATAAGTCTAAAGGTCAAATTTTTTTTTTTTTTAATTTAAGTATATTANATTTTTTTTTTCAAATTAAAGTATATTACATTAGCTTTAATTTAAGATATATATAAAAGTGTCAGACCTTCCGGAACATTTTAAAAAATTAATTTTTTGTGAAAAAGTTTTCATTTTAAATCCCCCCCTATGGGCAGGTAAAGGGTCAGATTTACAAAAAAAATATACCAAATGATAGGTAAAGACATCAAGCATCTATAAAAATAAAAGTTTTATTGATATATTCATTTTTGGAAAAGTTACGGCACATTTTAGTAAAAAAAATTGAAAAAATTTCGAAAATTAGCGATTTTTAAATTTGTAATTTTTTTGGAGGTTTCCCCCATTTACGGGGAACGAAGAAAAAAATTATTTCTATTTTTGAGGGTAATGTCTTCGACTAGATACGATTTGGGATCTTTTGACGTATCGTTGAAAGAAATCAATTCGATGAGAGCTGAGAAAAAGTGGCAACAAACACAAAAAAAAAACATATCATAGTAAAACCAATACCTTCTCAGCTTCGCATCGAAGCTAAAAAGGAACAAAATATTTAGTAGATTAAAAGTTATTAGATTTGTCAAAACATTGTGGTCAATTCAGTAATGGTATAATAAAATATGTTTAGAAAGTAAACATGTATCATATAATTAAAGTTTTAATATTATAATATTTTATATTATAAAAATATTTGTATACATAATAGAAAGTAAAGTGAATTGATGGGCGCACATATTAAATAATAATAGTACACAAAATTTTCATTTGAATAAGGAGATACAATTGTATTAAGTTAAACCAATTATTTGAAGTTTATATTAATGATGCTTATAAGCATGTTTAACATACTTTCTTGAAATTTATGGATTGAGGGGGTGAAAAGTATACATGGTCCAGCACAAAAATATCTAACTACATAACTTATGCAATGTAATATTATATTATTATTTATAATATTAACATATAACATGGTGTTATCATTTGTACGTCACATATTTTAAATATACAGCTAATTATGGGATAAAATCTTCTTATTGTAGAGATCTTTAAGTAACGCTTACATGCAGGGCTCCCATTATAATTAACCAATTAGAATAGAAAGCCTCAGTTTCCAAGATCACACTAGGATCACTAGACTACCCCCTTCTGTTTATAAAAAGTCATTTTCCCCCATAAAAACAGTTCTTTCGGTAATTTTAAAATATACAAAATCTACGACACTAATCAAAATATTACTCTCAGAGACATAGTCATTACTTAGAATATTTTCTTAATTTAAAAACACCTAGTCTATTTTTTTCTAATTTTTGGACTTAGAATATTTTTTTTAAAGAATTAATTGACACTTAGAAATTTTAAAGTGAACTTTGATTTGGTAAATTTTCTAATTTAAATTAATTTATTTATTGAATTATAATATTTGATTTACTTATTTTTCTTATTTTTTTCTTTTTTGAAATTGGGGTATGAAATTAATAATAAGAGGTAAATACATATTTTAACCAAATACTGCAACAACTAACAAAATAAAAAACCTAAAAACTAAAAAGAAAAAGATAAAATGATTATGAACAATAATATGTCAATGAAAAAAAAAATGTTTTATTCCTAAATAAAAGAAAAACTGACTTTTAAATAAACATACTCAAAATAAACAAGCAAAAATAATTTTTATAAAATATAATTAAAGGTAATAATTAATAAAATAGTTATGTCACAACTGTACTATCATCTAACTCTAAAATAGATTCACTGAAACTTATTGAGTTAAGAGATGTAAAAGAAGAATTCACGTTTAATAAGTCATCCAAGTTGTTATCACTGTTTGATTGTAAGTCCACATTGAAATCCTGAACATAAAAAATTGTTGTTTCAAAATAATAATTTATTTTTATTTTTTTAATTTAGTTATACCTTTACTTGGTCAGGTCCCAAAAATAAATCTTGAGTTCTATGTTGTTCTTCAAATATTTCATCATTAATAATAGTTGCACTTACATAATCAACTTCAGAACTTCCTTTACGAAACTTTGTTGTTAATTCCCAAACAGTTGAATTTGTATCTCTCGCATGTATCTTTAAAGTCAATTAGAAATATTAAAATATTTAAATAATAAAAAAAAATTCTTAATATTAAAATCAATTGTACATTACTTGTGACTTATATAGAACTAACTAAATTTTTAGGGTATAACACATTTACATGCTTTTATAAATTTTTGTTGAGTTAGATTNTATAGAACTAACTAAATTTTTAGGGTATAACACATTTTCATGCTTTTATAAATTTTTGTTGAGTTAGATTCTGAACACTTTACCAGGCAGTACAAATTTTTATTTGTAGGCTTAGAAACTAAGTTATGTATTTTAATTAAATGTAGAGTTATGAATGGAGGTGGAGTTTATTTCCACCAAAAACGAAAAATATTTCTATGATACAATTTGTATCAATAATTAAGTTGCACTAACTGGTATAGTAATTACCCTTGCTATACCATCATGTAATTTCAAATGGAAGTACTATTTAAATTGAGAAAAAATACACAACCAAACGTAGAAAAAATAATTTTTTTATGACAATAAAACAAAACTTCCTTTTTTAAAAATGGGTTAGTTAAGTGGTATTGCAGTGATATTGGCCATATTATATATTGATTAGTATTGGTATTCTATATATTAGTATTCCATAGTCAACAGATTTTACTAGGTGAGTATACAACTAAAGATTTTTATAATTAATAGTCTATATTTATTTACCCTTCTATGTTTGTTAAAATTTGTCACTGTAGCAAATTCTTTATTACACATATTACAAAAATATGGCTTTTCTCCTAAAATAAATTTATTATAAATGACTTAATTTAAAATTTACAAATTTTTATATAAATATTAATATTACCTGTATGAGTTCGAGAATGTCTGACAAGTGCAGTTCGGTCAATAAAACTTTTTGGACAAAATTCACAAATAAATTGCCTGTCATTGAAGTGCCGTTTCAAATGAAATTTTAATGTGTTATGATGGGGAAATGATCTTTCACACACAGTACATTTGTACGGCTTATCTCCACTATGACAGCGTAAATGTGTTTTAATCTAAAAATATTTTTAAGTGTAAGTAAATAAAGTTAATTTAGTACAAATAAAAAATAAAATTTACTTGAGATGATGTTCGGAATGAGACAGAGCAGTGTACACATTTAAAGGGTTTCTCTCCAGTATGAATACGCATGTGCTCTTGTAAATTTCCATTTTGAAAATACTTTTTATGACATATTTTACATTCAAATTTTTTTTCACCTAAAATTTAGTAAAAGTTATAGTTTAGTTTTAATTTTACTTATTAATATGTTTTACTTATACTAAATCAATTTAGTAGTTTACCAAAATGAATATTTATTAAGAATAGAAGGTTTAAAAAAGTTTCGTTTTATTATACCTTGGTGTGTTAATAAATGAGTATTGAGTCCTTTCNCTTGGTGTGTTAATAAATGAGTATTAAGTCCTTTCTTATTAACATATGTTTTTTTACAATGTTCACATTCGAATCTATCTACTGAAACAACTTCACGATTGTGATTATTGGATTGCTCTAAAATAGTCAAAATCAGTAAATTTTATTTGTTAAATAAACACAGTTAAAAAAATTATAGTTATATAATTCATGGATATTATTTGATATCGAAGTATTATGAATTTATTTTTCAATTGCCAGTATTTTTTTAACATTATTTAAATTCAATTTGTTTCAAATATTACAATATGGCTTACTTAAAAACAAAGTATGATAATTTAACTTTATGCAAACGAAAAAATATAAATATAATCTTAGAATTTTTATATGGAATACAGGTGTGGTATACTAATACCAGTACAATAGAATATAATGTCATCCTAATGTGTTAGAAATGATAAAACTAGGAATAGTAAGTTGGGGATTGAACAATTGTTTCTATACAACATTTCATAGGAGAATGGTCGTTTATTCTAATAGATCTGTCATGACTTTATATAGTCAGATTTGAGGAGAAAATAAAAATTAGACAAAGGAAAATGAGTTTAATGAAAGAGATAAGATAAAGTTTACTTTTATTTAAAAATAATACAATCATCTATTTACCATGTTTTTTTAAATGAAATCTTAGATCATTTTTATGGTATAAAACTAAACCACATATTTCACATACAAACTCATCAATTTCTTTAATATTCTTTTGAAAGTTTAAATTTGACTTGTTTGTGTTAATATTTCCATAGTTTACAGATGTAAATTTTTTAATATTGTTCATTTCATAAATATTATTTAAAAACTTCTGACCATCTAGTAGATCATCTATAAACTTTACAAGCATGTCTAATTGACATTTACAATTTGCACAAATTTTTTTTGGAAAGTCATCATCATTCGAAACCTATAATAAAATTTAATATTAATACTTAATGCAGAAAATGTCTATTACAAAAATAGCTTTTAACAGAAAATTAATTAAAAATGAATGATTGGTCTTTCTCAAAAGAAAGTAACAGCAACCAGTGGCATGCTACTTTTTAACTAATTAGTCTATCGACTCGTAAATAGATTACCTTTTTAATAGGAGGACGATTAAGAGTTTCTTACTTTGCACTGCTACTCAATTAATATAGCTAAATTTACCATTAAAAAATAAAACCAACTTTGTTATTAACTATACAGTATATATTTAACATACCTGAATCGGCAAATAACGGTTGATTAAGTCGGCAATAGTAAGATCTACAGAATCTTCTTTTTCATATATTAAGTATCCTGATGAATTATTTAATCCACAAAGTCGACAAATTTCTGATTGTCTTAGAGAAAATATAGGATTTTCAAATTCCATTTTATCTTTTAATTTGATAAATATTCGAACACATGAAAAAATATTAGGATATCATTTATTTGAAAAAAAAAATACTAATTAAAAGACAATTTTTTTCTTTTCATCATTTTTTCAAACTTCATAATAATTTACCCTAAAAGATTGTAAAAAGATACATCTTTTATTGAATTTGTTATCAATTAATTTGTATCATTTTACTAAAAATGATAACACTTTAAAAATATTAAAGGAACGCTTATTTAAGACATACATTTATATACATTTATAAGTGTATATGTAAATAAAAAAATGTTTTATATGTCTATGATCACATCCGAAAATAATATGTGTCATATCCAGTGGCGTACACAGAAATTAAATTTAGGGGGGGGGGTTTGAAATTTAAAGAAAATTAGATGTGATACTGCCCATATTGTTCGATTACAAAAATTCCTGTTTTAGATTACTTTATTGTGGAAATATTTATAGTATGATATGATCTTTTTTATTGTTATTACTTATTGTTTATGGCCCAAAATCGTCGATTAGCTTATAAATTTTGGGTGGGTTTCAACCTCCAAAACCCCCCTATGTTTTTCCCATTAACACTTAAAAATATAAAGCTACTTATTGTTTAAAATATTTAATGCTATGTTTATAGATCAAATTTTAGTTGCTTTAATTTGCATATTTTATAAAAATTTAAATAAGTACACAAAACATTAAAAAAAGTAATTCTTTATATATCTGATAATTACATTTGTAATTATTAGTACAAACATGTACTCTTTTGAGCTACTGAAATATTTAAAAATCCCGAGGGTGAGGTTTTTGATGAACAAATAAATATATCATTTGTGTTTTCTGCTGTTAAACCCATATCATAGAAATCATTTACCCCACACAAATGATTCTTTACGAGTTTAATGGTCAATCGTTTAACTCTAAACTGAATATTATTATAAAAGGTTTTATCGATTATTTTTTAATAAGCTAGGTATAGCTAGGTCATGTCTGGTATAAATAATTTAAATATTTTCGAATACTGCTAAAATGGCAACGTCAGTAACTATATGAAAATTATACTCATAATTTTTACAACAGTAAAATCGATCATAGCTTATAATCTTATCCTAAAAATTTTTCTTAGTTAAAGCTATATTTTAATGACATAAGATAAATAAAGAAATCTTTGTTAGTAAGTATATTTAACTAATATATATTTTTTTATATAATTTAAAAAAGTTGACAATATAAATATATTTTGTTAATTTTAATACATGAAATATAATACTCTAAAATATAATTTCTTTTTACATCTGTATGAAAAATATCTTTTTATGTATCTATTTAATAAAAATATTATATTTAAATATTATAAATGTTTTCCATTGGTACAATTTTATAATATTTACTATGAAGTACTAAAATAAATTAATGAGAGATATTTTACATAGTAAAATTACGTTATTGTTTAAATTATTTGAATTTGGTTACTGTTGAGATTTGGCTTCAAATAAGTCTTTGAAAAGCAAAATGAAAAGTAGGAATTAATATTTTGATTTTTTTATTTTATTTAACCTTATAAAGAAAATTTCTTTCGAGATAAATTATACCTCGTTTTAATTAAGTAAAAATGTCTTTTAGTGTTTCTCTTCCTAAAAATACTCTTGCTTAATTAGTAATAATAATTATCTTTACATAGGGTTGACAATTATAACTTAGAAAAATATTGAGCAAGTTATGTATAATCAATATCGTAAAACTTTTTTGTTTTTCGTTTCATACTAGGAATATTTTTTCTTGGAGATATGAAAATTATAATCCGTCGAATATCTATAATATTGATTTAACAGGACTCAGTAATGGCCCTCCTCACCATTACCATTTTAAAATGAAAAAATAACTTTTTTTTAGACATGATTTATATTATTTTTAGTATAATGCTAAATAAATTTAAGGTAATCTACAATAAAAATATATTTTATAATGATTTGACTACATTGTGCAACAATTCTTGAGGGACGTTTCGTTAATAACTGATAAGCTTATTATGAGGTTCGGATATTGTGTATAAGATTATATAGTTTATACTTATCAGTATTTAAAAAGCGTTAAACGATTTATTGCTTTCAAACGTAATTTTGATACCTATCATAACTTTTTATTAATAGTGTTGAATAATACCATCTTAGTTACAATGACCTGCTTCATTATGCTACCCAATGACAAATACAGTTGACCTTTTATTAGAACCGGATCTTTTTGTCCAAACTATGTAGTATGAAAAATAAAATGTAAGTATTTTCTTTATAACTTAAAAAATCAAGAATTTGTTTCTTAATTATAGCAATCAAATAGTATCGATATTTTTCAAAGTAGTAAATCAAAGTTTAAATATAATACCAGAAATATTAGATTGACATATTCAAAAATGTTTCAATAGAATACCATGATTATTAATTGAGATAAAGATTTTTATATTTAATAGAACATATTACCACGCCCTATATTTACTATTAAATTCAAATTCAATGTTGTACATAATAGACAAATACTCTTTTTGATGCAATTTAATATTTTAAAATGTGTGTTTCCAACGTGTCCATGTTTTATATGTCAAGATTGAATTTATTATTTTTAAATATTTAAAAACTTTTACTAGTATTTATCACTTAAGTCTTTTAGTGTCATTTATTAAGGCTGGATAAATAACTATTGATATTTACATAATTTATCTAATTTTAAAAATATTCTTGAATATAACACAATTATTATAATTGAGTAATAGTATATTTGATTTCTTAATGCAATTATTGATTAAACATTTATTGAGTTTTTTAATTATTCATGCAACTTATAATATATACAGAGTGTCTTAGACTAACTGTCAATGCTTATATAGGCTTATGTAATCTAAGAAGGCAATAATTATTTTAAAAAGAATTTTTAAGAAAATGATAATGGTATCAAAAATTATAAGCGTTAAGTAAGACAAGATACTTGTGTTTTGAAAAAAGTGTAATTACTATAAAATCATTTATATTTATAGTATTAAATTCATTTTTCTATCCAAACCTATCTCATTAATTTTTCTCATATAAACTATGGCATATTATCACTTTACAGGTCATGTCTTATACCTTTAGTTACTGCCTGGGTTTATTTTCTAGATATTTTATTTATTAAATCAACAAAAAAGATTAAAGCAAAGCTTTGATTTTAAGATTATAATTTATTTAAATTTAGTTTTTACTGCTTTTAAAATAACTTTTAAAAAAGTTTTGTTTTGAATTAGATTTAAGTTGATTAAAATTGATAAATATATGCAATTAAATTTCAGAATACATTTCATTCATCATCTCCTAAAAATTTGAAAAAAATTGGTATACTGTATTGAACATATAAACATTATTTGTACTATCTATTAAGTTCATAGGGGTCAGTTGGAAGGTTAGGGAGCTCTGTCTTCCAATTTACAATTTTGCCCCTCTAGAAGTTTAGTAAAATTTTATGCACTGTTATATAGAGATTATTATTTGGTGGAGGAAAAATTTTTTTTATTCAAATTCCATAAACAATTGGCCACCCTATGTCTTTGATTAAGTTTGTACAAATTTTTGGTATCCTGAAAAAAGAATTTGGTCAATTTTTTCAATTTTTTCAATTTAATTGGATAGAACTTTCAAAAGCTTGAAAATACTCATTGTAGTATTGCAAGAAAATTTTTATTTATTTTGTCAATTAATTAAACAGGATCAATATAAAAATTATTCTTTTTGTGTCAAAATGAGCCATAAAATTAAAATTTATTTTATACAAAATTTAATTAAGTTCCTTCTTGTTAAAGCTAGAGTAATAAGTATTAAACTAATTTTATATCATGTTAATTTTTGTGTCATTCTATTTTATTTTAGTGAAACACATTAAATTAAAAATGAGTACAAATTTTATAAAATTAAGTCCAGATAAAGCAGATAAGCGGTATTTAATACAAATCAAAGTACCTTCTCTCTGTTTGTATACAATGTTGAGTGTATTTATTACATTTATTTTTTGTATTTTTTGGACTATATGGTTTCATCTGGAAGACTCTACAGGAACTCATTGTGGAGTAAGTATTTTAATGCTAACAATCACAAATTTTATTACTTAATATTAATCATATTAGGTAAAAAATTATCTACCTTCAATATCTACTGCAATTGGGAAATATTCAATACAACAGTTTTTGTGGAATCTGGCAATATTTGCTCATAGTCCAATTAGATTAGTTGTAACCAGTATGTACTTTCAGTACTACAGTAAAATAATCAAATCATCATTGAATTGGTGTGTTCTACTTCTATGGACATTGAATATTATTGAATTGTGTTCATTAGTATCATTATCAGTGTTTACATCAACAAATTATTACAGTAAGTTTTTAATAGTTATTTAGTTTTAATCAATTTACAATAATTGAAAATTTGGTGTTAAAGGTATTCATGAAAAAAGTTTTATTACATTTATAAGTGCATCTGAACTAAATATGTTGATATCATGTATGTTACTGAAGAAAGGACGTTTTAATAAGACTGTAGCTACCAAATTAGAATCAAAATCATTATCTTATAAGATATATTTAACAATATTTAATTGTATATGTTTTACAATTGCTGCTGTTTGTTTTTTACGTCACAATGCTTATTGTGAAACTGGTGGTAAGAAAAACTTTAAAATTAAAAAGAAATCTTCTCTTCTTCCTCGCCTTAATCCCAACTACTTGGGGTTGGCCACCCTTATCCCAAACTTTACTTGACACGATCTTCCACATCATCTACGCTCACATCAGCTGTCCTCATATTGCAGACGCTTCTCTCCATTTCAATCACTCGCACTTAATTCTGTGTCTTACATTCTCGTCAATACCTCCACTCTTTTGCACAACTGACCCTAAATACTTAAAACTCTCCATCTCTCCAATCACGTCCTCGCTTATTGTCACTGACCTCCTCATTTCACCTACCTAGCGTTCTCCTTTGTCAAACTCGTACTCTATATACTTTGTCTTACTTCTACTTATCCGTAAACCCTTTTCTTCAAGAGCTCATCTCCACACCTCTAGCCTTTGGTTAATTTCCTCCCTATTTTCTTCTATTAACACTATATCGTCAGAAAACAACATGCATTATAGCACATTTCCTTGTATTTCTCTTGTAATTTCATCCCTCACTATAGAGAATAAGTAAGGGCTTAAAGAAGAACTATGCTTTAGTTTTTTCTAAACTTGGTGCACTCCTACTCTTATCCGAAAACCTTCTGATACTCCTACACTTTTTAGTACACAAGTGCCATCATACATGTCTTCTGTTATATTAATGTACCTTTTCGGGACTCCTTTTCTAATTAATGCCCACTTTAAAACCTGTCTTGGTTTTCTCTCTCTCTTTAAAATTAAAAAGAAATATTCTTTAAAATATAATTTTTTCTTTGATCAAGTACATTATTTGAGTGATATTCTTATAATTGTATAATATCATTAAGAAAAAAGTATTGTGATAATAATTTTAACTTAAAATGAAGTTAATATTTAACGTTATTTTTTTATAACATATATCATACAAATTATTTTAATTAATCTGTGATTACTTGTCAAAAATTCTATGAAAAATGATTGTGTTTAATATACTTTTTTAATTATTATTAATATTTTGTTTATTTTTTCATGGTTACTGAACTTTTATTTAATTATGAAATTTTTTTTTATTGAAAACTTATTAAAATAATCGTGGCATTTCAGAACTTATATGCCATTACCTTTTGTGCATACATATATGTATTTCTCTTATTCCTTTATGTCTTAATTAATTCTAAAAAGAAAACATATGCTGCTTAACATATAAGCAGCATTATTTTGTTATGATAATTTACTCAGTGGTATGACATTAAGGTGCATAGGTACCGGGGTTTGATTCCATTTCACTGGGCTGTTTAGGTTTTTTTGCCTTCTAACACAAGGTTAAAATAGCTTTTAGAAAGGATTTTTAACATAATAATAATAAAAAAAAAAGGTTCCAATCATATAAAGTTTTATTTTATATTTATTCTGAATTGATGTTGTATGAAATTACTAATTAGGATTATCAATTTTTATTTAAAAATATATTAGTCATATACAGAGTGATCAGTAAATCATAAACTCAATTATATTCAAAATACAATACTGGAAAAAAGAAATTTTGATTTCTTTTAGTTCTTGATTTATCAATTACTAGTTACTTTTTAAAGTTATTCCTTATAACTTAAGGGGTTGTTAACTTTATTTTTTTAAATGTAACATATATATTTGGCTAGCTTATGAAATAGAAAATTATCTAATTAAGAAAATAACTCGTCGATAATAACTTTTGGAACAGTACTTTGGAAGTTATTCTCATTTTTAAACTAAACAAAGAATACGATAGAGAAATGATTAGTGATAGATATGGCATCACCCACGACTTACCTCCAGTTTTAACTTTAAATTGTTAACAACTTCTATAAAAGTGGTCCAAAAATACTTATCGACCAGTCATTTTCTTAATTAAAAAAATTCTTATTTTATAAGTATGTTGCCAATTAAAAATATAAAGTTGACACCCCAATAAGTTAGAAATAGTTCTAAAAAGTAATTAATTTAGTTAAATCAAGAAATATATTCAACTAAATGAAATCAAACATTTTTTTTTTCATTATTATTATATTTACTTTGTGAGTAAAGAAGTGATTTATGATAATCCAATTACACTTATTATCATTTTTATTTTAAGTAGTGGTTGGATAGATGGATAAAATATATTCTATAGCAGTCTTCATTATAGAAGATTTTTTTTTGTTGTTTAATATTTGGCCACAAATTATATTATAGTATGTTTGATGCTAATTCAAAGGCTATATTTTCATATTATGAAAATTTAGCCTATGAAATTAAACACTAGAATTACTCGAGTTATGCTAAAGTAGGTCGATTCCCTCTAAATATCACTTAATTCTACAGTTTTTTCTAATATTTCAATTTTTAAAAAACTTAAAAATGTAAAACATTGAGTGTTAAAGTCTTTT
The DNA here is from genome assembly GCF_025091365.1 of Daktulosphaira vitifoliae. Lineage (NCBI taxonomy): Eukaryota > Metazoa > Arthropoda > Insecta > Hemiptera > Phylloxeridae > Daktulosphaira > Daktulosphaira vitifoliae. The sequence continues at coordinate 22,843 of NW_026099623.1, read as the reverse complement.
TAAACTGTTAATAATAATAAACTTATTCCTCATAGACATATAGAAAGATGCAGGCAATGGTGAATTTCCAGTGCAACAGGATTCTAAAAGGGTTAAGTTTCCTAATAAATTAACATCTAAAATAACATCTTAAGTAAAACACACATTAAAAAAAAATGTTCAAAAATACTAATGATACTTGTATGACTGTATTATTTTAATTACTACTATATTTTACTTTTTAATTTTTCAGTGTATACAATCTTTGCGTTTTTTGAATATCTAGTTGTACTGAGCAACATGGGCTTTCATATGACTGCTTCTTTAGATTTAGCAGGAATGTCAATAGTTTTAGATGACAATCTTAATATTCATTATAGATGAGAGTTGTTTTATTGTTAACTATTTGATATCTGAGATACTAATATAAATATAAGGTTTAATAACCATTTGTTGTGATACTGTTAATACCAAAAATAAAATGATCTATCATCTTTAATATTATGTTTAAGTGTTAAATTAAAGTTAATGAATTGTTTATGACTAATAAAGTAATATATTTAGACAGTTTTTGTTATATTAATATCTTAGATTTTAAGTAATAATTCTTGATGTTTGTTTAAAAAAGTGACTATTGTTTTACAATAAAATTGTTACACATATTATATTAATAAAGCTAATTGAGTTATTTTAGTTAAATGATAGTGTAAATTAGTTAAAACAAAAATTTAAATTAGACTTCAGTTATTATTTTATTTAAAAATTGTGATATTTATTATAAATAATTAAAAATATATAGTTGTGTGATATCACAATGTTATATATTTCTTAAGTTTTGGCATCAACTTTCGATATAATATCAAATATATGGCTATCAGTGAAACTCCATTCATAANACTTTCGATATAATATCAAATATATGGCTATCAGTGAAACTCCATTCATAAATGCAAAAAATATTCATGTATTAACAATTACATTTTTTCTATTTTTTAAGTTTTTTGTTTACAGAATAGTTCATTGGTTATTTAACTAGTAGACAGTGTTGTGAATAATATTGAATTAATTGAGCATTCAAAAACATGTTTTCTTTATTTAAGTAATCTGTTATGAGTAAAGTAATGTATTCGTCTTATTTGATGTCCTATAACCTTTTGAGCAATTAAACTGTAAAAGACGCATTTTAATGAATACATATTTATTTATTATTAGCTACAATAATTTATTCATAAAATAAATCATTACCCAATCATGAGAATGTTTTTATAATTTTCTAATGTTATTTTGGTTGTCCATAGTGTTATTTTAGAACTTGTGGATTTTACATGTACGGATATTCCGTTTATATCACTGGAAACTTCTGAGAACCTATCACCAATAACACTCAAAACCTATAATAGTTAATAGGTAAATCTATAATATATATATTTCATAGAAACTTAGGAATTTGTGGTGGTAATTTTGAATGAAAAATAAATAATTTATATGTTAATGGATCTACAATTACGACATAGATTACTGTTTAGGAAAAATTGAGCAAAATATTTTATCATAACTTATTTGAATTAATAAATTTAAAACCTGAGTAAATTTATAAAGTTAAAATTGTTAAACTATTCAAAACGATGTTGGAATCACGAACCAAATTATTCCATGTCTTAGTTAAACAACGGTTTGGTTTTAATATTACAATCCATCGTCCAGCGCCACTATTCGTCTCATGTTCCCATACAGGTAAACTTTTTTCATCAAAAACAAATAAACTTGTATTTAAATGGTTAATTGATGGTTGAATGATATGATTCAATAATCTGTGATATTATATGAATTATTTGTCGCCTTATATTTATTCATATATTTTTAACTAATATTTTTTGGTTACACTTAAAGCCATGGTCAAATAATGTTTTACAAATTTATTGAAAAAATCATGATGTTTTTGACCCCCAGGATTTTTTTATTTCATTCAAACTCTATAATGATAGTTTTGTTAGGTTAGCACTATTGTCTTTATGGATAAAGAAATAAAAAAATAGCTTTTTTAATTTTGATTTATTTTTTACATTATTATATTGTGTAATTTAATATAATTTAGGTGTATGAAAAATCGAATTTAAAATCTTTTCAAATATAAAAAAACATTTATTCATAAGAATCAATTAAAATGTGACTAATAAAAAAAAATATGATTAAAATTAACGCCTTGTCTATTTTTCTTAATAATTATGAGAATAATTAAAGCAATTATTTGTAGAATGATTTTCCTGTTCATAGAATTTAATTAAACCTAATATTTTTAAAAACAAACTGTAGACACATTTTTTTTAAATTAGTAAGAATACTGATGCATCCCTCAGTTCAAAGTAATTTGTCCCCAAGGACACATGGACGGCCGATAATTTTAATTTTTAAGTGTTCTGTTTCTAAATATAAGAAATTGATAAAAAATAATGTAAACAATTAAACTTATAATACCTTTAATTTATCTCAAAATCGGTAAAATATTTTAATTATTTAATACTTCAGTAAAATTATTAAAATATAAACGAAAGTGAAAAAAAAAGTGATTAGAGTTTTGCTTATAGAAGTACAATATAAAATTTAATTTGTCTTAGCGTGAGAAGTATTAGTCGCTTTGTGTACTCTAATTCATCATTAAATACAAAAAATCTAAGGCTAATCAAAAAAAATATATGTCATTTTAAGTAGTTTAAATTTATAACTAACTTCCATAAATAATTAACATCGCGAACGGTGTCAATCTTGATAAGGTATTCTTCCCATGGTAGTTGTGGATTTAATACAGTTGCTTTTTTGTACCAAAATGTCCAAGGCCTAATTGGATATGTAATTGAAATTTCTGGATATAAAACAATACGACTAACTTCAACAGGTTTTATTGATTTTTCTGTGGCAATATCAGTTGTAGTTGTTATTTGCATGTTACCTATTTTCCTTATTCAAAATATTCATCGATCGCCTTTAATTGTTACTTTTATTAATACTCATCACTCAAGTGTAGTATTAATCTTTAAAATTTTTATTCAAATTATTTTTGTAGTTAATTGACTGTTGAAAATTGTTTAAATAAATAAATAAATATTGTTGCCTTAACAATTATGAATTTAAATCATTATTTGGCTAACAAATTAGAGTATGCTAGTGCATTAAAATATAAATCAAATTCTAGTTAATAAGAAAGTATTTGTCAGATAATTTTAAATTTTATTGTTAATTTTATATTTTAGTAAAAAACTATAGACCTGCATACTAATATGTAATAAGAAGTAGTGTACGTAGGTTTGTAGTGTGGGTAGAGATTCACTAAAAATTGATACAGAGGCACAACCAGGAAATAATTTTGAGGGGGTATTATTACTCACAAAAAAATATTGCAGAAGTTTTGACTAGAAATAATGATGTGAGATAATGAAAGTTGGGTTGAGTCTTTTTTAATTTACATTAACTACACCAGACTGTTAAATTGAATACATTATGTTGAACATTGACACTTATCCACCAAGAAATATACAATGCTACAGTAAAAATTTCAAATCTTTTGAATTTAATTCTTATGGATTTAGAATTCAAAATTCGAATTCTAGTTTAACTGTAACCAATATTCTCCTAACAAGAAAGCCACTAATCACTTTAACACTATAAACTCGTATTATTTTAACTCCGTAAATATAATTAAAATTAACACTATAATATTTCTAAGTGAAATTTCTTCATGTAATTATGTGTAATTACAACTGCACTTGAGCATAAAATAATTATCCATATTTTTGCGTGTACTTTTATCTTCGATGCGAAGCTGAGAAAGTATTAATTTTATCATAAGTATTAATTTTTCTTTGAGTTACCAACACTGTATTGAATTAATTAAAAGATTGACATAATAGTAGGTAAATGCCATAATAATAAACTTGTTTATTAGAGTAAAATTTTACTAAAAAAAAAAAATAAAATTTTACTATGATGTGTTTTTTTTTTTGTGTCTGTTGCCATTTTTTCTCAGCTCTCACCGAATCGATTTCTTTCAACGATACGTCAAAAGATCCCAAATCGTATCTAGTCGAAGAAATTACCCTCAAAAATGGAAAAAATTTCCCTCGTTCCCCATAAATGGGGGAAACCTCCAAAAAAATTACAAATTTAAAAATCGCTAATTTTCGATATTTTTTCAATTTTTTAAATTTTTTTTACTTAATATTGCCATAAATTTTTAAAAATAACCAAATCAATATATTTATTTATTTATTAACCCTACCCGACCAGTATTTTCGCCTGTTATGGACTGACTTGAATATTAATTAATTAAAATTTAATGACAATACTCTTCAATATTAACAGAAAAAAAATCCCACCACAGGGGGGTCGCGGCACAGTGGTGACGTGGCATAGTTGGATCAAGTATAATGATATCTGACAGTGATTAAAATCACTATAAAAAAAAAAAACGCTTCAATGCAAATCTTTAGATAGTGTTTAATTTTAAAAAATTGGTGGATTATTCCAAAAGCTTCATAAACTGCTAGTTCCTTATTAATATCCTGATTAAGATAAAGTATGTCGAATGAAAAAGGGATTATTAAAAAATAGTATTTCCCATAAAAAAATTATATTGATCAATACACTTTTCAATAAGTTATAGCATTATAAAGTTAAAAATGTAAAAAATAAAATTGAGAATTTTCACACAATAATAGCATTTGGTAGCCATTTTCACCGTGAAGACAAAATAAAGTCCGAAATTTTTTTTTTACATAATAAAGTAGATTACATTAGCTTTAATTTAATATATATATAAAAGTGTCAGACTTTCCGGAACACTTTCAAGGGTCAGATATAAAAAAAATATATAGCAAATGATAGGTAATGACATCATGCATCTATAAAAAAAAGAATTATATTGATATGTTTATTTTTAAAAAAGTTACGGCAGTTTTTAGTAAAAAAAATTGAAAAAATGTCGAAAATTAGCCATTTTTAAATTTGTAATTTTTTCGGATGTTTCCCCCATTTACGGGGAACGAGGGAAAATTTTTAATTTTTGAGGGTAATGTCTTCGACTAGATACGATTTGTGATCTTTTGAAGTATCATTGAAAGAAATCAGTTCAGTGAGAAGAGCTGAGAAAAAATAGTAACACATACAAAACAAAAAACACATAGTAAAATCAATACCTTCTCAGCGTCGTATCGAAGCTAAAAATAAGTCAATAGAATGTGACTTATCACTTTTATAATATTAGAAAATAAAATGTATAATTTAAGGATGTATGGAATCATTAGGATCGGTGGGCAAGACTACTAATTTAACAACAGGGAGCACAAGTGTACCATGGGCGGTTTGAACGCGCACTGCACGCGCAATTTTATCGGGTCCTGGCGTTAATGCCATTATTCTACCTAAGCACCACATTAATGGAGACACGAGTTATCTTTAATAATGACCATGTCGCCCACGCAATCATTTGTGGTTGATCAGTTAACCATTTAGCTCTTTGTTGTAAAGTGGACAAGTATTCCGATGACCACCTATGCCAGAAAGCCCAGTACGCGGCGGAACAGCAAGTAACGGTTGTTATATAAGAAAGTACCCTGGTGTGAGGCAATCAAGATCATGCGGATTAGTGGACCTGGGGACAGAGGCCGAGAATTTCTATTCGGCGGTGAATTCTTCATGTGTAAACATATGAGAGCACTCATATTTATTAATTTTCATCTCAATATTATTATAGCTATAATATATTTATTACTTAAAGAAATAATTTTTATAATTATATTGTAGTAAGTATGTAACAAATACATGGAATTTACAAAGAAAGACTTATGTGATAAGTAAAACAAAATAAGATTTTTGGGAATGATCTAAAATATATATGTGAAGTCTAAACATTAATAGTTAACAATAATGTAATTATAACTTTAAGAAATCTACTTATGAAAATTAACTTGTCAGTATCTAACATTTAGTATTTAGTGATGTAATAATAAAACTCCCATTTAATCCACAATAAATGGTTTAAGTCTTTCGTCTATATTAGTATCGTGACAGTTAATTTTTTCGAAACCCAGATTTTTGTAACAATTATTGTAAATATTTTCACAAAAGTTGTCAAAAAAATGACACGCAATTTGATAAGTTTGGATTTTTGGAGTAGTATTTGGATCATTCAATGTATTAACTGAATTCCTGAAATATTTTATTATATTTTTCCTATCAAAAAAAAGATTTTTTGTAAAATGACACCAGGTGTCAAAACGACTCGTGTTGCAATTAGTAATCTTATAATAAATGATATCAAGATAATCTTGAAAAATGTGCAGAAGACTTTGAATTATTTCATTAATTTTTTCATTATCATTTTGATCGACAAAATCAATTTGAAAATAGTTATTTTTCTTCAATAAATTGAGACTATATGATATCCATTCAAATATTCTATGTAAACTGGAAAGAGAGTTTATTTTAAATGTCCATATTGATGATTTATTTAATGTAATTAAAGCATTATACAACCCTTTAAGCATTTTTTTAGATTTGTTAAATGATTTAAATAATTGAATTAAACATTTGTTTTGGTGATCAATTGAATCTTTTTTGCATATAAACAATATAGCAGATAATAATGTTTGGTAGTTTTTTAATACTTCTGTATACTTACATCTTAATAATTGTACTACGTGTTCTTTTTTTATTCGAAAATTTATATCATTAATTTTTTCTTTTATTATATAATCTACATCGTAGTATTTCTTATAATAAACTATATTTATGTGATTCATTGATTTCCAACCAGTTTCCAAACGAAGAATATTGAGAGCATTAATGCTATCATCCTGTCTTATTTCTGGATCTATTGGTGGTGTGAAACTATTTTAAACAAAAATATTACGATTACTACATAAATACATTAATAATAAACGTTATCAAACATTATTAATGAGACATTTTATTCTGATCAATTTAGTAAAAAAGGTTCAGTCAATATATTATAATGCTAAAATATTAAAAATACAAATAAATACAATTCGGAAAAAAATTATTTTAATTTGATAAATTAAAATATAACAATTTTTTAGAGTATTATTTTTATAAATTTTAACACAGTTGGATATGTAGCATAGATAAAGTTGCAAGCAACACAAATGTAGTTATTTATTTATATGAAAACATAATAAAATTTAATAAATATATACCGCTTGAGATAATTCAATATCACAATACGAAATAAAAATCGTAGTGAAATCATATTATAATGTCATGATTATTATTTTTCAAAAATTATTTTAAATTATATTTCTTATAGATTTACTTTATACTAACACAGTAGTTGCGTCAATGTTTTACGTGTGTGAAAGGACAGGTAAACACAAATTAAATAGTACTCGCTGGGTTAATATAAATTTAAATAAAAATTAACCAAGTTATAAAATATAAGTTAATTCCAAGTACAACATTGTATAAAATATAATCTGTATATTATTACAAATAAAAATAGATGGATATGAATCGCGTGAAAAAGAAAAAACCAGATAGATCGTTTCCCATCAGAACTTTGTGTTCCAGTAAATAGACTTAGAACCCTAATTAAAATAGTGGAGGTATTTACTTTAAGATGAATTTGTGATTTATAAAGGTGATGAATGAAACTTAGTAAATGAGCTTTAAATTAATCACTGAATATACAGTATCAAGTCAATTCACATTACAATATATTTAATTATTTCGTAACGAAATGACTTTTTTTAATTTATTTACGAGCCGTTGAATATCTAATATAATACGTTATAAATAATGACTTATCATAAGTAAACATATGCTTTAGAAAAATTTTTTTTTTATTTTTAATAAAAATATTTAAATTTAAATATAATATTATAAAATAAAAAAAAATGTTAGAGTTCTTACTCAGGTGTTTCTGGGTTAAGCAACTTTTCAAAGCCAATATTTTTGTACCAAATTTCTATGGTTTCGTTATAAAAAGAATTAAGTTCACTGCACATAGAATAAACATTAGCAATGTTATTTTCGTTAGAACAGTCATCAATATTAATATTTGAATCAATAGAGCATTCTTTAATTTGATTTTCTTTCAAATCTGTATTAAAATCAGAAATATCGATGATTTGACTATTTTGGAAAAGATCGTTTAGTATTTCTAATGCGTCTTCATAAAATTGTTTCAAATTCTCATATGTCGTTTTAGAATCTTCAAGATTTGGTAAGATGTTAATGTCAATAAAATAGGTGGTCTCTAATTTTTTTACAAATTGTTGAAAAAAATCAATTTCATCAATTATGGGATGCGGTGCGAGGCCTTCATGAAACAAAAACCTTATATCTATGTAGCTTATAAACTTCATAGCATTGTGGAGATATTCAAACATAGACTTGGAATTTTTCACTTCTGTTTCAAGTAACGATACACAACTAATAAAATTTTCCGATAAATTTCTTTCATGAGATTGCTTACATTTATCAATAATAATGTTTATGTAATAAAGAAATTTTTTAAGTATTTCAGTGTACTTAAAATTGAGTACACTTATTGTGTAACGATAGTTACATGAGAAATCATTTGATATATTATTTTCCTCTAAATCGGGATAATTTAAAGATTGTTTTAGTTTTAAATTTTGCATTTGATATGAACCAATTTGTGAATGAATATGTGCCACGACTGTTTGGATGTAATTTTTATAATGCTGATTATATTTTCTTTTGGGTTGTACTCCTTCAGTAGGATTCAAAACGAAAATGACAATAGATATTAAAATAAAAAAATTAAATTCCATTGAAAAAAAATGTAATATCTTAAAAATTTAAATCTCAAAACACTTGTTTGAAACTTAGAGATATTTAAAATGAATATGTGCAAATGTGTTTATTAAGTTATATAATTTTTCTTTGTGAAGATAAAAATATATATTACAATCCAATATAGTGTGAATTTTTTTTTTCAAATAATTTTTTATACAATATGTAAATTATTTTATGACTTATAATATGTTGAAAATTTTGTTATAAAAAAATTCTGTATAAAGACAATGATAGAAAATAGTTGCCTTATATATTTATTGATATAGTAATAATCAAAGTTAATGGAAATATTAACTAAAGTTAATTATGATCAATGTCGATAAATTAACAGTTAAAAGTTAACAAATTATAAATTTAACTAGCTAAGTTAAAAGATAAGTTGAATTTATTTTTAACTTACCTAGTTTAAAAAGTTTTTTTTTTTATTAGCATTTATTTAAAAATATTATGGCTTAACAATTAATATGTGAAACGACTGTAAATATTACAAATAAATACGTTTACAACAAAAGAAGTAACAGGAAAGAAAACATAAGTGTAATAAAATTATTTATAAGAGATATTCATGTTATAAGTTTACAATAAAATAAAATATAATAAAAAGTACAATAGTCAATAATTATGTGTAAATTAAATGGAGCAGCCAGCACACAAAAGAAAATATATAATTGAGTTAATAATGGACATATTACGGGAATTAAGGATTAGAAAAGGATCGGGGTTAGTTATACCATGAGTGGCTAGGAAGTATAATAATTAAGACTTACTGGAATTGAGAGAAGGACAAAATAATAAAAAATGAGAAAAATCACAAAAAATTTCATCCTCGTAGAGTTGGGAGAAAGAGACAAAATTAAGGTTAAGTTTGAAGGAGAAATAGGGTTGAAAATTGTGACCAACTCTTAAGCGGGAGAAAGCGACGATAGATTTTCGGGATAGATCAAGACGATGGAACCAGGCAAGATTTGAGGGATATGGGGTGATTGATCGGTGCCATTGAGCAAAGTTTGAGGCAAGTGAGGACCATTTGGTTGACCAAGCATTAGATAAGGAAAGATTTAAAATATGAGAGGCATTGGATTTAAGAAAAGAATAGTGGTAATTAAGGAAACTTGAAGTTTGTTTGGCTAAGCGGTCGCTTGTTTCATTACCATGGATTCCTACATGACCAGGAATTCAATGGAAGTGAATAACTTTGTCAGTGACAGAAAATTTATGAAGGTGGCATCTAATTTTGAGGATAATTGAGGAAGTGTGAGCACTAAAGGGGTTGGAAATTATTGCTGAAATACTGGACATATGAAGAATGAGGTGTCGTTTAAGTATAGAATGTGATACAGTGTATAAAATATCGCAAAGCATTCAGCGGTGTAAGAATAGGAGAAAGTGTGTAAGGAGGTAGAGAAGGACACATTATAACTAGGAACGACCTGCTTTAAGGGATGTGACCGACCCATCAGTGAAAATTAAGCAGAAGTTTGGAAAGTTTTCATAAATATAAGAATTGAAGAGGTTATTAACTAGCGCTGAGGGAAAAGAATGAAGGCTGGAAGTGGGATAGTTAAGAAAGTTAGGCAAAATGGTTCTTATAGGGGTAAGTAAAAGGGCATCGAAGGGACAATCGTAAAAAGGGAGCCTATTGTGAGATTTTTGAATAGCAGGGGCCAAAGGAGTAAGTGATGTACATAGAGAGGCAAGGATAGGTAAAGTTTTGGGGACATAGCGCCAGCACTCCTGAACTGACTTGAATGTATTATAGATAATAGAGTTAGGAGAAGCTAAAGATTTTAGTATAAAAATAATCCACCTAGACGGCGGCATCTAATTTCAATAGGGGGAAACAACATTCTAGTTCAAGACTAGGAATGGGTGTGGAGGGTAGGGCACTGATAATGGTATGTAAACAAAATGCAGTAAAGAATTAATTTTTTTACGATGGCATAAAGAGGCAGAGGAAAAATAAATGCGCCGTAGTCTATTTTAGCGCGGATAATTGAATTGAAAATTAAAAGAGGAGAAGAAGGGTGACAAGAGGTGTCAATAATCCTACGAAAGCAATTAGACCAATGCAATAAAAATAAGGAATACATTTTAACTTAGGGTCTAGAATAAGACCTAGATATGTAACAGAGGGCGAAGGAAAGAAAAATTGACCGTCTAAACGGATTTGAGGAATTTTGAGGGGCAGATTTTTCCTTGTAAAAATAATGAATGTAGTTATGTCTGGTGCTAAAATGAAATAAGAAGAAAGGAAGCTAGAGGATAGAGTAGATAATGTATTATTAAGAGTACATATAGCGGTTGTAAGACAGCTGTCTGAGGAAATGAGAACAATATCATCTGCATAAAATAAAGAGGAATACCCATGAAAGGAAAGGTTATTACTAATAGGACTCATGTAAATATTAAAAAGAATAGGACTGAGACAACTTCCCTGAGGTAATCCTCTATAGGTAGATCTAGAAACTGACAGATCTGGCTGGGAAGAAAAATCCTGAAACCAAAGAGATTATTAGGTAAGAGATTGTTTTTTTTTATATATCAGTCTAGTCGAGACTTGATCATGAGTTCAACAGTTTTGCAAAGTGAGGAGGAAAGAGCAATAGGTCGGAAAGAAGTGGGGGTAGAGTGAGGTTTTGGTAAGGGAATAACATGAAAATATTTCCATGAAGGAGGAATTAAGCAATTGGTCCACAGGGAGTTTAATATAGTTAGGAGAATATCAAGACTAAATTGGGGAAGATGTTTTAACATTAATGGAAAGATGCCATCAAGACCACAAGCAGAAGAAGCACGTGAAAATATTGCTAATGTAAAGTAAACGGCATAGTTAAAATGGTTGGAAGAGGGGGGAATATAAATAGACTAAAGACAAACAGGAGAAGAATGGTTAGAGAAAGTAACAATACCAACAAGGTCAATTAATTGAATACGTAGAGAGTTTAAAAGATTATCGTTAATAGTAATAGGGGAAATTTGAATGATGAGATGGGCAGCAATAGCCACTCCACCGTAACCGCCCTGTCTATCAGAACGAATGAGGTTAAAATTATTGATGTGGTAAGACCGTTTGGGTAAAAGCCAGGTCTCCGATAAAAGAACAAATGAGCATTTTTGTTTAGATAAGAGGTAAAAAAGGTCATGAGTGTGTGGAATATATTCCACACACTCATATTCTTCTCATATACTTCTGCATATATTCCATTGCAAAATATTAAAGGCAGAACAGAAGTTCAGAAAATTATTGACATTATTTAAAGTTGTCATCATTAATTGTCTCTAACGATTTGGCGTTATATAAGGAAAATTTTATTAAAAAACAGAGCAAGGCAAAAGAAGAAAGCGAGTTAAGATCGCGAATAAGGGACTGAGATAGTTGATCAATAAAAAACGGAATCCAATCATTATTTTCATGTGTAAAAGGAATTAATGGAAGTTACGTAATTAAAGTAACTACCATTAGGGGTAGTGGAATGTTCATTAACATGGTTATGTAAGAAGAATTTGGGAGGGGGGAATTGGCGTTATGATTATTTACAGCATTTTTTTTTTTATGTTTTTGTGCGGTGAAAGAATTGTGAGTAGGAAAAGAGGAGGTAAGTAAATTGCTATCTATAGTATGAGGTCTGGTTGGCTGTTCATTATTAACATTGTTAGAATTTTTAATATTATTAACATTATTGATATTTTTAACATTATTAATACTATTGTTCCTGTTAGAAGTATTATTATTTGTGATTTTTGCGCAGGAAAAACCTAAGTAGACAATACCAGAACGCTTAATTGCTGCGGCTTCAGAGTAAGAAATATTGTTAACTGCCATAATTTTTTGTATGCCCTTTTGAAGAGTCCTTTTTTTTTTCCTTCACCCGGCATAATGTGGACCGCCCTGGAACTACCGTTAGGTATTGCTTCACGCGACCTACGCCGTCTATAAATCACAACGTGGTGTGGCCTCCCCCGTTAGCCGGACCCCAGAGTGGGATCCGTTGCCCAGGTTGCACTGCGCGGAGGTGAGGGCAGGACTTCACGAGGGTTGGCTTAATAATTCACAAACATACATAAAACATAAAAAACACATGCAATAATCACCTACGGTGCCAGTCGAGTTGACGCCATAGGTACTCCTACCCGGGGCAGTCTCTGCCTCAGGCGTTCGGCGTCCTTTTTTTGGCTCATCACCGATTCGGCGAACGCCTGGACCAGTGACCACCACCCCTCCTGGCTTCTCAGCATTAGGTCCACCATGGACCCCACGCCGAACGCGGTCCCGGAGCGGAATTCCAACTCCTCCCGCTCGATGGCCCACGCCTCGCACCGGAAGAGCGTATGCAATGCATTGTCCGCTTCTCCCAGGCGATCCCTTTTGAAGAGTCCATTCGACACAAAACCGATCGGTTGAGGTGTGGTTTAAGTGACAAAAAATACAGAAAGGCGGAGAAGTAGATGATGTGTTGTGGTCTGCTAAGCCGCAGTGCCCGCAGCGTTCTTTACTACAGCAAAATTTTTGTGTGTGTCCGAAGCGAAGGCATCTAGCGCATTGAACGGGGCTACGCACGATAGATGAGACATAAAATAAAACTTTGTAGATAGACACAAATTTCGGTTGAGAGGTGGAAAGAAATTTCAACTCAACGAACGGAGAGGGGACAAGTTGATTGTTACGCTTGGTGTTGAAACGTCTAAAAGATAAGATTTCTGTAGAGCACTCTAAACTGTCCCAAAAATCATTTTCGGTAACATTGATGTCTTAGCGTATCACGCCCAAACTGAATAATAGCGTGTCGGTATGGAAGCAAATAAACCGTTCTCTGAGTGATGAGACGAGTTTAAAAATAAATTGACATTATGGACAGTATCTAGAGTTATTTTCAAACATTTATCACTTATGGGTTTAATATTTATAATACCCTTAAAAGATTTGGTAACAACTTTACCTAATTTAACAGGATGTAGTTTACCTAAATTTTTTTCATCTGTCATTGATAGTAAAACGCAAATAGGACCAGAATAATTATCTGGAAAGCGAGTGACGTCGTGTTGTTGACTAGATGGTATTGTGTGTTCGGTATATGAAATAGATGTGTTATCTTTATGGTGTGTAACGCTTGAATTAATATTAGAATTATTGTTCGACGCACCATCGATCATGATAACATCGGTTGGTGATGACTGTTAAGACATGTTATTATATCAGTGCGTCAGTCCTAGTGCGACAACGGCCACAATAACCTATCCGCTAGCTCCGCTCAATGTCAATTAATTATAAATTGTATAGAATTTATACTTGTAAATTAATAAATAATTCTTATATTAATTACATAAAATCACATTGTTGAGAATTTTAATTTATATTCTACAGTCCGCTAAGCTTAGAACAGAAATAAAATAACACACGAACCATTACGTGATGTTAACAATGACGGTGGAGAGATAGAATCAGTTTTAGCTTTTTTTGCTGACGGCCAGGATGGCGATTTCATTTTATTTTGAGGTTTTGTCGAAGATGACATACTCTCATTAGATGAAGACTGTTTAGTTAAAGAGAGCGACAGCGGTCAATGTTGGTGGGAAGATTGGCCCTCCCCCGCCGGGGCCCGATTAGATATTCAAAAAAAAACTAAACGAGAATTACAAAAAAAAAAATAGTAATAATAAATGCACAGAAAAAAACAATAGAGAGAAACAACTAATCTAGCGATAACAGCGGAAGCAAGTTCGATAAAAACGTCCGTACTTGTCGGTGGTTAAAACGCAACTGTAAAAAAAAGTTTACTTCATTTTGAATTAATTTTTTGTCTATAATCTCTTAAAATTATTTTTTATTGTTTGGTGATGTAAGGGAAAGCTAAGAATCGATTTTAAACATCAGCCGTCTTCATATTACATTTAATATTATTTTTCCATCTCTTTTTTGGTCTTCCTATACCTCTTCTTCCTTCAAAATTAATTTCCGTAATTGTTCTTACAGCTTCCGATTCTTCTCTTCTCATAACATGACTAAACCATCTAAGTCTATTTTCTCTCATCTTATCCACGATTGACACTACACCTATATTCCCTGTTATATGCTCGTTCCTTATTCTATTTTTTCTAGTCACTCCACTCATCCATCTAAGCATTCTCATCTCTGCTACACTCATTCTCTGCTCTACTTTCTTATCAACCGCCCAACACTCTGAACCATACATCATAGCTGGTCTTACTACAGTCTAATAGAACTTACCATTCAACCTCATTGGAATTCTTTTATCGCATAACACATCATATGCTTCTCTCCACTTTAACCTCTCTCACTTAATCCTATGTCATACATCCTCGCCAACACCACCGCTCATTTGAACAACTGATCCTAATTACTTGAATTTTACCACCTCTCCTATCACGTTTTCGCTTATTGTCAATGATCTCTTAATTTCACCTATCTCGTGTTCTCCTTTATCAAAGTCGTACTCTATTTATCTTTAAAACTAGTTATTAAAAAAACCAGTTAAAAATCATATACATTTTTGAAAAAACCAAGAAAATTCTATTTATTGTTATATAAATATAATATTTGGAGGGGAAATTTTCATTTTTTTTTTAAATTACACTTTGTACGCAACGTATTAAGATATACATTTTTTATGAAATATTAAATTTAGCTTGACTCTTATTTTAACTAATTAATTGAAAAAAGCTAAGTTATAACAACGGAAAATTAAATTGGTTATTAGAAAAATAATAAACTAGTTAATGCTCACAATTGGTAATAAATATATAATAATGTTATTTTCAATATTTTTTTAATTAAACCGACATGCTATTCTTCATTTTCGAAAAAAGTTTGAACATCCTGTAAAAATTATTATTTGTTTTGTGTATTAATTTATGAATTTAAACATATAACATATGGTTAAAATGTTTTTAAGTATATATAACAATTTTATATACGTAATTTTTAAAATTGTCTATTTTAACTCGTCTAATTTTAGAGATTAATACTAATTAAAAGAAAACACTGTCTTCACAATCACTATATTGATAAAATAAAATATTTTAACGTTTTAAGGTTTTTTATTCATATTAAAATTATATTTCAACGTGTTTTTTATTTGTGTCTATCATAATTGTTCTCAGATCTCATTTGACCAATTTTTTTAAACAATAAATCAAATGATCACAACTAGTGTCTAGTTAAAGATATTACACTCAAAACTTGAAAATTATTTTGCCATTACTAAATAAAAACTTAAACAATATAAACAATTTTATATTGATTTTTGATTTTACCTGAACCCAACCTGAATTTAACAATTGATTTTTAAAATTATATTTAATTATTAGAATACGTATAATTGAGTATATTTTTTAACTTTATAATTGTTTTTTTATTTTTTTTGGTTTTGGTATGCTGTGCGTGTTTTGTATAAATGTTCATAAAAATTCTGAACTCTCACTGAACCAATTTTTAAGTATTTACTCCTTTTATAAAAAATAATATTTATAAAGTATTTATTGTCGAAATAGATTTCATATGATAATAAGTTTCAACTACAAAATGAAATAATTTTACTTTGTAATTTCTTAATTTTTAGCTTCGATGTGAAACTGAGAAGGTATTAATATTACTATGATGTTTTTTTTTTTTATGTCTATCGCACTTTTTCTCAGCTAACACCGGACCGATATCTTTTAATGATACTTCTAAAGAACACAAATCGTATCTAGTTAAAAACATTGACGTTAAAATTTGAAAAAATTTCCCTTGTTCTCTGTGAATGAAAGAAATTTTCAAAAAAATTACTAATTAAAAAATCGGTAAATTTTGAAATTTTTTTTTCTTTAAACTGTCATAACTTTTTTTAAAATGAAACAATATTATATTTCTTTTTATTGAGACTTTAGCTATTTCCCTTTCATTTGATATTAATTTTTTTAATAGTCTGACCATTTACCTGTCCACGGGGGGATTCAAAATAAAAACTTTTACAAAATTTAACTTTTTCAACTTAAGTTTTGAAAATGTTCCGGAAATACTGCGTTATATAAATATATGTTAAATTAAAGCTTATGTTACGTACTATAAATTAAAAATATAGAATTTGTCCCGACGACCTATCTTTTATGTGGAAATGACCGCCGAAATTGAAAAAATAAAAATATAATATTTATGTCAAAAATCACCTACTATCGTGATATAATTTCAGCTTCGACGCGAAGCTGAGAAGATATTAATTTTACCATAAAGGTTTTTTTTTTTTTTTGTGTCAGTTGCCACTTTTTCTTAGCTCTCACTGGATCGATTTTGATGAAAATCTTTTGACATATTGCAATATTTCAAAAGATCACAAATCGTATCTAGTTGAAGACATTACCCTTAAAAATTAAAAAAAATTCCCTCGTTGCCCGTAAATGGTGGAAATTACCAAAAAAATGACAATTTTTCACTATTTTTTCTTAAAACTATCATAACTTTTTTAAAAATTAACAAAACAACTTAAATTTTTTTTTTTATTGAAACTTTAGATATTTTCCTTTTATTCGATATCATTATTTTTTAAATTTAACACCTGCTCACAAGGGGAGATTTAAAATAGCAACTTTTTTACAAAAACTAGCTTTTTCTACTTAATTTTTGAAAATTTTGTCAAATTATCAAATTTATAAATCGACGACAGCGACGAACAGTTGTCAAATCGGTAACACTTGTGTTTTTCACGGTTAGGGTACCAGGTTCGAATCCTCCTGTGGCAATTAATATTTTGTATTTTTTTGAAGTTAGAAAAAATGTTAAAATCATTTGATTTTTATCTCATTTAGATTCATTAACTTCAATAAATATCAAGAATCTGATCACTACCGTCTCTCCTTATTAGAAGATATTTCTTATTTATATTAATATTATTTTACTATGTGTTTTTTTTTGTGGCTGCGATTTATTTTTCCAACCCTCAATTAATCTACTTTTAATTTACTTTTTTCAACGATATGTCAAATGATTACAATTCGTATTTAGTTGAAGATATTACCCTCATACATTGAAAACAAATCCTTTAATAAATAAAAAGTACCTTAAACAGTTTTATCCATACAAACAATTAAAATGATTCATTTCTAATATTTTTAATGTATTTATTGCAGAATTAGATTTGATATGATAAAAATATTCAACTGCAAAGTAAATAATTTTACTTTGTATTTTTTAAATTTTTTAACTCTATTTCTGTGTGTTACTAACAGTGTATAATATTCCAAATTTTTTGGTAACATGATGCTATATAAACAAAAAACTAAAAAAAAAAGTAATTTTTAGTTTCAATTTAATTTAACAATTTTTTTTTATTGATATTTTTAGATAAGTAAATCATTAAATTTAATTCAGTTCTGTATATTTCAATTGTAGAATCTTTTTAAACACCAAAAGTTAATTATAAATGATTACTATGATTTCTATTTAAGTAATCTATATCGATAAAAATGCAAAAAAAAAATAGAGCTTTTCTGATAAATTTACTGTAAATAGTAATTGTAAAATTTGCTGACTGCATATTAATCTTAACAATTTCATTTTTTTTCTAATTAATGATGTCAATTTTAAACTTGTAAGATGAGCTAAAAGTTATGGTAATAAATTCATTTTTTTTACTATAAATTTTCATTTTAAAAGACGAAAAAAAGTAGGTTAGAAATTATTACTTATAACATATTAAAAAAAAAAATCAATAATAGTTTGAAATGAATAAATAATAAAAATTATATAATATATAATTTAAAATATTTTGCTTTTGTAATTATTTATAAATTTCTTAGAATTAAACACTATCTACAGATTTGCATCGAAGCATTTCTAATGATAGTGATTTTATTCACTGTCAGATTAAATCTATACTGGACCCAACTAAACTACTGGATGCCACGTCCCCACTGTGTCGTGGTCTCACTGTGCAGGGTTTTTGTGTTTAAAGCTGCCATAACAAAAAAAAAATTTTAAAAATTATAAATATAATTTTATTTACTTGTTATAATATTTTTGAAAATATGACTCCTTACTTGCCCAAAAAAAGGGATTCAAAATAGCAACTTATTTACAAAACTCAGCTTTTTCAACTTAAGTTTTGAAAATGTTCCGGAAATACTGCGTTTTATAAACATATGTCAAATTAAAGCTTATTTATTTATTTATTTTAACGGATAAAATGTCCAATACATTATATAATTTAATAATATAACAATAATATAATTTAAATAATAATTATAACTTAAAATTAATAAGAAATTATAATAATATACAAATAATAATAATAATAATAATAAAAATGATAATTAATGTGGTGGTTGACTTTTATTTACAGACATTATTATATTTATTAGGTCATTTGATGTATATTTTTTAGACGATTGCGGTATATAAAATATTTTATTTTTCTTAGTACAATAATTATTGACTTTGAAATTTAACTGGCCTAATATATGTGTGTAGTCGATCTCATTGTTCAGTAATTTTCCTAGAAAGGTATTATAAGATGAATTTTTTCGATATTTTAATGCATTTAAATTTAATAATTTTAAAATTTGTTCGTACCCTGAGTGAGGAGTTCTTAGGATGTTACATTTTAAATAAATGAATTTAAGGACAGTATTTTGCACTTTTTTAAGTTGATTTTAAGGTGTGTATTCTAATAATGGATGTACTAGCGAGGCATACAAATATTTGAGGATAAGTGTGTCTTGAAAGTTAGAAAAATTTCTTTTAATCATGGCAAATATCGCAAAGGCTTTATTTTTTATCATTGCAAGATGAGTATTAAATAATAGTTTAGAATCGAATAACATTCCTAAATTCTTAACTAATGATGAACGTTGTAAGTTAATATTATTTAAATTGTAGTTAAAATGTAGTGAATTTTATTTTTTAAAGTAAGATACTATATGGCATTTATCAATGTACAATGAAAGCCCATTTGAAATACACCACTCATTAAATGTGGTTAAATCAATTTGAAGAAGCATAGTATCATCAGTGTATATAATAGATTTGTATATTTTAGCATCATCAGCAAATAATAAAATATTGGAATGTTTGATGGAGGATACAGCATCATTTATAAATAAATTTAATAGGAGAGGGGAGAGGTGATCGCCTTGTAGTACTCCAGAAATTACTTTTATGGGCGATGATATAAAGTTTTTATATTTAACATATTGAATTCGATGATCTAAGAAAGAGTTAAAACATAATAGAAGGGGATCGGCAAAGCCTATTTCCTGTAATTTGTTTATTAATAAAACGTAGTTTACTCTATCAAAAGGTTTCTCAAAATCAGTATAAATAACATCAGTTTGTTGATCATTTGTAAGATATTGTATTATCGAAATCTATGTTGTTGTGATGCTAGGATATTTTTAAACATAGGTGTAAGCTTATTATTTATTATTTTTGAAAATATTTTTGGGATGATTGAAACTATTGATATGGGACGATAATTTGAAATTAATGATCTGTTTCCTTTTTTGAGAATTGGATTAATAAAGGTAGATTTCCAAAGTGATGGGAATGAGCCACAATTTAAAGAATTATTGAAGAGTCAAGATATTTGTTATAGGTGGAGAGTATTAATCTACAATTAAATAAAAATATAGGAGAGAGTCCATCGGGACCAGTAGCGTTTTGTCTAATTCATTGAAAACATCAAGGAGATTAATATGAAGTGTATTTAACGAATCAATAGATCGAATTTTATTAGATTGAGTGTTAATGTTAGTAGGAACTGTATCTTTATACACTGAAGAGAAGTATTGACTAAATAGATCAACAATGTTTTGACCATTTTCAGCTATAGTTTGATCAAATGACATTAAGTTGGGTAAACCATGCGACTTTTTAAGGTTATTAATGAAAGACCAAAATTTCTTAGGTTGTTATATAAAAGATTTTTGAATATTATTTAAGTATTGGGAATAATCTAATCTACTTAAGGTTTTACATTGGGCACGTGTGGTAGAGAATTTTAAATAATCATCGTGCAAGTTTGACAGCTTAAAAAGAGTATTCTGTTTTTTTTCAATTTGATAAGATTTATTAAGTCTTTAGAAAACCAACCGATTACGTACTATAAATTAAAAAATCAAAATTTGTCCCGACAACTTATCTTCTACATGAAAATAGCATAGTTAAATACATGCTTTTTTTTGTTAACATTTTTGTTTTTATATTTACAACACTAAATTGCTATCTTCTATTTGCAAATGGCCGTCGACATTAAACAAATTTATTAAATATTTAATAAATGAATTTTAATTTATTAAATATTTATTAATATATTATATTTCTAAATATAAAAACTACTAATCAGGAATAAAAAAGGCAATAAGAATTTCATTTTGCTTTTGTATAATCTACCAAAAATTAATTTTTTTAAATTAAACACTATCTACAGATTTGCATCGAAGCGTTTCTTATGATAGTGATTTTAATCACTGTCAAATATCATGTATACTTGTCCCAATTAAGCTACATCCACATTGTGCCATGACTCCACTGCGTTATCGTTTTTTATAATTAATTTATAAGCTAAAATATACGATGTTTTTAAAAAAATATGAATAAATGATTGTTGTCTTTACATACTTTTCGAATATATATTTTTTTTATTAAACAATTCATTTCTTATTAAATATCTTTATATATAATAATCTCATGTCACGGTGTTTGTCGATGAACACCGAAACTACTGAACCGATTTTGATGAAATTTGATAAGCATGTGTAATTGAGTCCAACTTAGATAATAGGATAGTTTTTATCGTGATTAATAGCCTCAGTTCTTTTTTATTTAAAATTATATTCCTAAAAGTCTATTGCTATTATTTTCTCATAGATGGCGGTAAGAAACTTTTATATTTTATTAAATTTTCATTATTAAAGTAATGTAAGCGTCCAACAGATGACGCTTGTCTATGTGTGTTTGCTTTCAATAATTATAAAAGCTTCTTAAAATTATTGACAATAATTGGTGATTACCGCTTAGATACGCTATTTTCCATATATTAATCCACTATACATTTTATAGGTTATTGTGTAAGTATTACTTGATTTATTAATGTTTTTTTTTCAATTATATCATTTTATTTGATTTAAAATATTTCAATAATATATTTAATATATATCAAATAATTTCAATCAAGAGACAAAGATTTAAAGGAGAAATTGTTCTGTTGTTATGTATCCCAACGATGATTCCGTCATATACCCACAATATCATTCAAAAGGCTTCAATTTCCTGTTCGATTAGCATTCCCAATGACCATTAACAAATTTCAAGGCCAGACAATGCCCATTTGAGGC
Organism: Daktulosphaira vitifoliae; assembly: GCF_025091365.1. Taxonomy (NCBI): domain Eukaryota; kingdom Metazoa; phylum Arthropoda; class Insecta; order Hemiptera; family Phylloxeridae; genus Daktulosphaira; species Daktulosphaira vitifoliae. The sequence continues at coordinate 706 of NW_026099623.1, read as the reverse complement.
TTACATTTAAAAAATCCATGTTTCTCCCATGGTCAGTTATATGTTTCGATGCTTAAGTGTTGGTAAACCGTCAAATTGATTCATATTAGCAAAAGACAGGTTAACTAAAAATATTGTGCATAAAATAGCGCTTAATTAAATTTTAATTTTAACATAACATAGTAGTAACATGATTGTTAGGAGTAAAAATCAACCTTTGATACCTACTGATTCATATTATTTTATATAAATGTAAGCAATATATTGTTTTAGTTCTTGTAGTAGTTTAAGGTCATTATTTGGTGCTTTTGTTAGATATGAACTTTCGAACCAATATCTTTTATAAATGTATAAATGAATTGAAACAATGAATACTCTTTAATTCGCAAACTGTTAATTTAATTTGCGTACGGAACACATAAATTTTAAGACAATATTTTTGCCATCCATCTTGCTTTATGAATTGCTCCTGGTGGATGGATTATAATTTTTTTTTGTACGGTTTTCCAAGGAATAACAAAGTTATAACTCTTTTTAATCATCCCGAGAGTCAGTTTTACTGTTACCAAAAAAATGTAACTTACTTTTAATTGTATTATGTTTAATAAAAAATGAATTGTTTAATAAACATATATACAGATGCCCATTACCTATATTTGTAATCCCTTGTGTATTATACCTGTATATTAATTCAAAAATTTGAAACTTTAAATGATTATATCTAATA
>NW_026099622.1:49319-53211 GCF_025091365.1 Daktulosphaira vitifoliae | reverse complement strand
TTTTAAGGCAATAAAACAAAATATAATTTTATTTATTGTCTAAATTCATAGTTATCCTTTTCGCTTAATATTGAAAACCAGGAAATTGATGAAGGTCAAGTAACACAAATAAAATATTTGTATTAAGTTGGAGATGTAGTGTCTATATGTTATTTTGTATAACACGAAGTGATTTAAACTTTAATTTAAGGGTTTTCAAGATGTTTTAATACAGACATTTAAATAGTTTTTTCATTAAACCAATGCTTAATACTTCTAATTAAAATTAACAGAGAAGGATAATTAATTTAATTTAATTTTGCTGAATTTCAGCAACTATATTTTAAAAAAATCTTTCTAAAAAATAACAGTGTTTATAACAGTTGAGCTATTTTATACGTTAACTGTACTAACTACCATAGTTTCTATATCAGATGAAATCGATTTTGTGGGTGTAAAATGTATTTTGTCGACAACCATAAATTTGACAATCACCTGGGGAATTTCTCATGAAAGTGAATCACTTATAATGTTTAAAAGGGACATTTTTCTAATTTAACCATTGCTGCTCTCTTTTATAGAGTAACATCTCAGGAAGAAACAAAAGAAAACTAAGTAAATAATAATAAATAAACATTACTGTCTTCGCCTGACATGTATCCACAAAGCAATATCACATTTTTCAAGGAAAAACAAATCTATAAAATTCACTGAAGTGTTTCAATAACCAACGATTTTTTATGATACAGTGTTGACCTTGCAGATTTAATATTATGTGTGTTTGAATTACAGATACACAACGTTCGCGGGTCCAAATGGAGTAGCTGAGAATTTTTCTAATCAATACCAAATAAAGTAAGTGAATTCTTTGAAACATTTTCTTTTTTAAACGCTTTTCCTATCGGTTAATTTTTCGAAATGGTACGTGATGAACCGTCAGATTATGTCTTAAACCGATGTGCTGTGCACTTTGAAATTCGTGAGTTGTCCTCTTAGATTGATGATTGCTACGAACAATATTCATTGAAATCGAAAATAAAAATCAACCGAACCGAAAATGAGTGACCAGCGGAAATAAGTGGTACGACGATCGTTTCCCTGGGCAATGGTATTATCACTTTCATGGTTGATAGGAGCCCCACATGCCGGTTATGGTAACCAATGCTAATAAAACGGAAAATGTCGACCGCCTGGTCGTCCGGAGTAACTGTGTATTTATTTACTAAATAAAATACGGACGAAAAGAACGAGTAATTGACATCAGGTTCAATGGAAAGCAAATTTATTCATTAGACGAGGGAAATGTTAATCTTAACTAATATTACTGTAAGGACCAAAGTAGATTTTGTAAGTGTATTAATAAAACTGTACGTAAATATATTGAATTTATTATCGCCATGTAATAGTAGAAGAAAATGAAAATAACATTAAATTAAGATTACTCTTAAAAGAAATATTCCAGACACAGTAAAACGTCAAAGTAAAAAAAAATTCTAATTCATCAAAAATAAAAATCTTTTCGATTAAAATTTGGTTGATTAAATTAAATATTTCAATTAACAATTTATCTTTAGTGTCTGTCTAGATGAAAAAAATTATAATGAAATTGATGTATGCTTTTATTAAGATTTTAATAGAATGTTGGCCATTTAAAAAATATTTTGTTTTATCTATCATTTTCATCACAACGCATTTTCATTTAACTTCCAACAATTGATTTGTTTTGTACTTACACTATTAGCTAATTCTTATTAAAATTTTATACACTTTGTTCATCAAAACTGCGATAGTTATGTCAAAGAAACAATAACTGAGTTATTCTGAGTTACAATAATATTTATAAAAAAAAAAAGTCCCGCAAAATTTACAAGTTTCATTTAAATCTTTTTTTTTTATGATGTTCCGTACATAAAAATATGTGTATTGTTTTTTGAGCTTCAGATGGATAAAATAAAACGTAAAAAGTCGTTCAACCGAAATTGATTAAAAAGAGAAATAAGTAAATAAACAAAACTGTTCTTCTCGAGAGCAAAGAATAGTCATTTTAGTAAAAATTTATGGGCTATTCATGTTTTGACATTACAATTGGAGTACAAAATACTTTTATGTTTCAAGTAATAACGATTGCCTCAATTGGAGAAAACATAAAAAACAGAAGGCGGAATGACTATATTAATATTCAATAATGTAAATAAATATCTACATAGAAGATGCCTTGTTGAAGTATTAATTTAATTTTCTGTATTAATTAGCTTATTGAGTAGTATACTTTTTTCTTTTAAATTTCATTCATTAAAAATGTGTGTTAATGCAAAACATGTACGTAATAACTATGAAAAGCAATTTGTTTTAGAATCGAATTCAAGAGCAGATATAAATCTTATTAATTTTTTTAATTAACTTGTTTAACTTGAATTTTTTAGATTTTGTACACTTTTGAAATAATTATTTCAGTGACTAATAAAAAAACACTACTTTCATATAAAGGGATCTTGCTTTATCTTAACATATTATTTAACTTGCAAAAATTCAGTTTATTGGTCATCTACCACATTTTATACTTATGTAGAATACATTTTCAAATACCTCTAGAAATACTTTTTGAATCAAATAAAATACAGGGTGGCCCACCACTCACTGACAACTTAAATAACTTAAAATAGTTATATCTCAATAATTATTTTTTTTTACATTTTATTAAAAATATTAATTATTTTAAAATTTTAAATAAAATGTAAAAAAAAAATCTAAGATAGCTATTTTGTAGAGTAGAATTTAAGAAAAAAATTTTTTAAAAATATCTTATTAATATTCAGTAGTAAATATTCTATAGCATTTTAAAGTTTGTGAAAATTTGAATTTTCATGTATTATTTTACGGTATTAAACATTGAAATACGTATTAAGAAAAGGACAGAAGAAAACACTATCTTTTCGTGATTACTATAATTTGGTGGTGTGTAATTTTTTCCATGAAAATGACATACTTTTGAATGAGAGTGATAAGCAATAATTGTCTTTTCAAATTTCTTATCATGGTATTAATGCCAAGGTTGTAAATTATAGTAATCACGAAAAGATAGTGTTTTCTTCTGTCCTTTTCTTAATACGTATTTCAATGTTTAATACCGTAAAATAATACATGAAAATTCAAATTTTCACAAACTTTAAAATGCTATAGAATATTTACTACTGAATATTAATAAGATATTTTTAAAAAATTTTTTTCTTAAATTCTACTCTACAAAATAGCTATCTTAGATTTTTTTTTTACATTTTATTTAAAATTTTAAAATAATTAATATTTTTAATAAAATGTAAAAAAAAATAATTATTGAGATATAACTATTTTAAGTTATTTAAGTTGTCAGTGAGTGGTGGGCCACCCTGTATTTTATTTGATTCAAAAAGTATTTCTAGAGGTATTTGAAAATGTATTCTACATAAGTATAAAATGTGGTAGATGACCAATAAACTGAATTTTTGCAAGTTAAATAATATGTTAAGATAAAGCAAGATCCCTTTATATGAAAGTAGTGTTTTTTTATTAGTCACTGAAATAATTATTTCAAAAGTGTACAAAATCTAAAAAATTCAAGTTAAACAAGTTAATTAAAAAAATTAATAAGATTTATATCTGCTCTTGAATTCGATTCTAAAACAAATTGCTTTTCATAGTTATTACGTACATGTTTTGCATTAACACACATTTTTAATGAATGAAATTTAAAAGAAAAAAGTATACTACTCAATAAGCTAATTAATACAGAAAATTAAATTAATACTTCAACAAGGCATCTTCTATGTAGATATTTATTTACATTATTGAATATTAATATAGTCATTCCGCCTTCTGTTTTTTATGTTTTCTCCAATTGAGGCAATCGTTATTACTTGAAACATAAAAGTATTTT
>NW_026099622.1:0-48877 GCF_025091365.1 Daktulosphaira vitifoliae | reverse complement strand
AATGATAGTTACAAATAAAATAAATGAATAATATTTTAAGAAGTTAACTATTTTCTGTTATACATATGTTATAACATTTTTATTAGAAAATATGGCTTTTGTTTTTAAAAAACCTTGTGTAAATTTAAATAAATTGTAAAACGAACAAATTGTTTTCTAATATTAAAAAAATTATTTTGTATTCCAAAATACCATACAAGAGTATTTAACATGTATTTAAAATACAATCTTCAAAAGTAATAGAATACTTCACTTGCATTCAATACGGATACACTTATTTTCTTTAACGTATTTTTAGCACACTTGTTTTTTAAAATATCTGACGNATTCAATACGGATACACTTATTTTCTTTAACGTATTTTTAGCACACTTGTTTTGTAAAATATCTGACGGGAATTCGTATGAAAGTAATAAAAACTTGAAATAAAACTTTAGATTGTGTATACTACGTAAAACGATTTTTTTTTTTTTTTTTCAAAAAAATATATAAACATCATAGAAGAGACATATTTGGGTTATAATCGGTTCTATTGCACGTTAACTATTGAAACATAACTATAGAAAATCGGTATTATTTATGATGTGTACCGAGTGTTTTAGATATGTAGGCATTTGACATCGCCATAATGGTTCTTAAATGTATAGAAAATGTCAGAAAGGTGTTTTTTCAGATTATAAATTGTAAATTCTTTGAATAAATATCGAATACTTATTTTTGTACTTATACAATATATTTAACTTGCACGTCAGGATTTTTGAAACATAAATAAAAAGGATGGCACTTATAAAATGTGTATGTAGGTGATTCAGTTCTACGTCACAAATACATACAATGCTTATAAAAATTAAATGATTAAATATAATTTTTTTGTGGTCCCTCTACCACATTAGGTTACTACGCCTATTACTCTAGTTGTGTTATTTTTATACTCACAATATTTGTTATGAACTATTCTTCAATATTCGTTGAAATATTTGACTAACAATGACTATTGTCTACGTTTATTTCATTGTTGATCATATTATACTTTGTTAATTGATTATATAAATAATATACACAGTGTTCAGTAAGTGAGTAAGGAATCAGATCAGTTATTACAAACAATGAGAACAATAGAAACCTCATTTCTTATATTAAATGTTATGTGTATAAATATTATATTTTCCAAATGAATGACAAAATTATTTTATAATATATTTATATTTAAGTTTAAATGAAAATATTAAATGTGCTCGATTATTTTCTTAAAATTTAATTAAGAACTATCAAACTAAAAAGTTAATATAAAGTTTAAACGATAAGGATAGTAGTTGCAGTTATAAGCTTATTGTTTTATAATAAATAATATTTACTATATAATTCGAAAATTATGTAAATAAATAGTATATGTAAATGATATTTCACTAAGAATCATTTTATTAACAAAATATCAGAATTATATTTGATTTTTTTTATTTTATGTTGCAATAATTACATTATATACACATTTTCCGCATATTTAAATTTTATTACTATTTTTTAATAGTTATTTACAGTAAAAATAACTTAACTAACACAATATACGTATCAGAAATCGTATAAAAATGTAAATATATTTGTACTTGATAAATTACACTCGAAATGTAGAAGTAGTGGATTTGTTTCATTTCGTATAAAAATAAAATTGAACAAACTTTATTTATTCTCTTATACAAATTACACAAAAATAGTTTTAATTGTTTAATATATTAATACAAATTAATAATTTTAGTACATTAAAAAAATATATTTAAATATTTTATTTAAAAACAATAATACTACATAAATATTTATATATATGTATACAAAAACCGATATAGCATTAATATTAATAAATTCTAAATAAAAAAAAATTTATTTACGAAGATATGTATGAAGAAATAAATTACATTTTTCAAAAACTGCCAGTTAAATAATTCTGCTAACTTGAACTTTGCTCGATTTATCAAATGTACTGCCACGATGTAATAAGTATCTTCTAAAGTATTAATGAATAGTAAATTAACGTTATAAAAGCGCATTTTAATAAGTTAATTTTTTTTTAATATTTACCCAAGTAATAATTAACACGTTAAAAATAAATGTTTATTTTCTTAGCAGAAAATCTATACTCAATACTACAATTGAGTGATATTTTCAAGACTTAAAAATAACCATAGATTAATTATTAAAAAATATAAACAGCATAAATCGCACAAACTTATAGTGTAAAAGCAAATGGCATAATTATTCTGGCGTTTATTGCACTGTTGGATAAATTTAATTAAACAAGGATCGGTATTTTATTTCCGACGCGATTGCATTTAAATGTGTACACAATCGTAAATCAGCAGGACAGTTAAAATTGTCAGGGCAAGTTTTCATTAAGGAAATACAGTGCTCCTTCAGCGGGTTACTTGGTTTTTCGTACTGAAAAAAAAAGACATTGATTTTTTACCAGTGTTGTGTGTAACCTTATACACGGCTTGCACTGCACACCTTCCTTGACTCGTCCCACAACATCTCCATCGTCACTGAGTAATTCAATATTATTTTCATAACGCAAGGCAAATATATTTATACGTACACTGCCCTGTTGTGTTGAGTCGTTGCTAACCGGATTACGCGTGTGCATAAATCGAGAAGCGTGAAAAAAATGTTGAACCGAAGCCTTTTGGGATACTTTAATAGCACTGGGAAATAGGAAGACCCGTGACGGGGAAAAAATTGATTATTATTACTATACCCATTGCCGGTTATAACTTGATTATGTCTTCGGAGTTACTCGATGCAATTGCCTAAACCATTTGCCCAAAGCGTTATCCGACGCATGAAGAATGCTAATTTATTTTCAAAACTCTATAGTATAAAGTCGCGTAAATATCCGAGTATCGACTTTGACTTAACGCAGAGACCAATCCCAAAAAATGAGTATAATGACGCCTGGACGACAAAAAGTGCGTACTAAGTGAAAATACCGGAGGTTCCCTTTTTTGACCATAAAATAAAAGAGGAAAACGACTGGACCATTGTTTTAAGCTTTCTCGGTGTACCAGTTCAGGATGTTATTTATTTTCTACTTACCTGAAAAAATAAGTAATTGGCTACAGATTTGCATAAGGTGAACACAACTACGAGGGTTCTCCTTTATACCAGTAACCTCACAAATAGAAAAAAATCAACCATATTTAAAATATATAATACCATACTTAAATTCTCAACACAACACTTTCTAAGATATCTAAGCCAAAAGAAAAATTCTTCACTTATCAATTTTATAAAGGTCATTTATAAAGATTTATAAACATTTATAAACATTTAGTTTCAAAGCTTAAATGAAAAAAAGTAGTCAGTTTTTATAGATAATTTACCAAAAATGCGTGTTGATAAAATACGACATTAATTAGATTTGTTAGTTAAAATCCATTATTCTGCTAATCAAATTTTCAGTATCTTATAAAATGAATTTCAAAAGAGGTTCAAGCCTCTTTTGAAACTGTTAATTAACGATTTCAGTCGCTTGTATCTACTAGAATAAGTGTTGTGAATGACGTCCTCATTTAATTAAATAATGATGTATGAAATATTTTTGTTTGTATCTAATCACTTGATAAATTAATTATAGCTATGTTAATATCACCAAAATTATTAGATATAATTTCAAAATAAAATATTATTTTTGATTAAATTCATTCCAGTAAAATCTAAAAAAAAAACGAAAATATCGTTTAATTATAACCAAAGCAGTAATAATACTATAAAACAAAACTTTTCACAGCTAGTTTTTAGAGTGCCGTCTCCTATTTTAAAACAACTTGTGTCTGTATATGAAACTTTGAATGAGCTTGTAACATTATTACTCTCTACATTAGTATTCATATTTTGTTGTTTTCATAATATAATGCATTTGAAATACGTCTATTTGTTTTAAAAAAATATAAATTATATTATTTAATGTATGTAAACTTTACATTTATTTATTTTTTAGAACTTAAAAATAAATATATCTGAATCAAATGTATTATAATATCAAATTTTCCCATTTTTTAATACAAATTTAGTTAGTTAAAATTATAATTAAACTATCAATCAAATTTAGCAAACAACGATATAATGATAGTATCAGTTCTAAAAAAACTACCAATCCTGTTATGATCTTAAACTAAAAACAATATATTTTAACTATAAACTGAAAATGAATATACAAAATCGTATATTAATTATTTCTTAAAAATAACGAATAAAAAATACTTATTATATACTTTTTTAGATTATTAGAAAAAAATCTTATGGTCACTATAATAAAATAACCATTGTTTTACAAAATGAAAAATTTAAGGAATGTTTTTGAATTTTTTCTTTTTGCTCAAAACATTTTTAAGTATATTATAAGGTTCAAAATGCAGTTGTTGTTTCACAAGTTATATTTAAATTAATTTAATTATCTTTAAATTCCACTATATTTTAATAAAAACTATGTTTTGACTTTTAATAATTGTATACACAATATTTTACAGGAGAAATTTTGTCGGCATATCTCTGATAAANATATATATACATATATATATATATTTGATACGCAAATAAATTAATATCATTTAACATAATAATTTAATTTTAATCTACCGAATTATTACACAATTTTTTATCTTAATGTATTGAAGTAATATACATGCACAAAATCCCATGTTATATTTTGAATATTGAGGGAGGCATACTACGGATTAAGTAATTTATTATGATTTTAATAAACTTTAACTCTCAACTATGAAATTAATAACCGCAGTCAAATTGAATGAAATATTAACAATAACGTCACAAATAATATTTAATTATCAACAGCATTTTTAAATTATTGTACAATAAGAGCGATTTTCTTAATTCTAGCCACTAGATTTCTCTTAAAATATTAATTTTGTTAAACAAATTATTTTTAAAATTTATTAGTTTCATTTATTTATTGATTTATCAGTTATTTTTTTTATTATTCATTCCATATACCTTATAAGGTCGCCAACTTAATTTTTTTCAATAGCATATTTAACACTTATTTAACTAGTTTATAAAATATAAAATAATGTAATTAAAGAAATTACGGGTCTATTTAAACTTTTGAATCAGAACTTCAAAAGTGATTAACATTTTTAAATTTATTTGTGGAGGAATGATGCAGCCGAGAAATGTCTAATGATAAATATATGTAATAAAATGATAATACCTTCCAGTACAAACAATAATTTTCCTTATTAGATCATTTTATATTTAATGAACAAGTTAAATAAGTATGTTGTCATTTATAAAATTAAAGTTGACAACATTTTAAGGTATAAGGATTGAATAAAAATAATAATTTTCTTATCATAATTATTATTTTAAGAGAAATCGAATGGCTATCGTTAAAAGAATTACCTTGTATGGTTCATTATTAAAATTCTATATATTGCAATGAAAATATCATTGGTACAAGATTCTGAACAAAAGAGAAAATTAATTGTATTAACTTACAATAAAATATTTTTTTTAATTAACCGTTCAATTTTTCGGAAAAAATATTCTTTTGGTTAAATTTACATAAAAATAATCCTGTAAAATTTATTTATATTTATTTATTTATTAATAATAGATTATTGATTATTTCTAGTTTTAAAGAACATAGGCCTTGAAAAATTTAACATCATTTTATATCATAAAATACAAAAGTATCTAAAATCGATATTATTTTTTAGAAATCATTTAATCTTTTATAATTATAAATGTATTTTTGTCTTCATTTATTGAACGGAAGTATAGGTTTAATGCTTTAATGCTATTCCCAATTTGTAAAATCAATTTTCTTGATGTCTTTATTTCAACTTTAAAGCTCATTCATTTTATATGGTTCTCTTTCTTTGCTTACGTTCTCCTTTCATATTTTATTGAAAATCGACAAATTTCGCCATAATCCTACAAAAACTAAAAATATTTATCCGCTATTTCTATTCAAAACAATTATTTTAACATAAAGGATTGACGATATAATTCATTATTAGTTTATTGTTTGTATTTATCATTTTATTTTAATATTAGTTTCCCCGTTTTTCATATTAAAATGTTTAATTTATTAGCAACATACATATTAAATGGATTTTATATTTAATTTAAAATAATATTTTTAAAAAAACATTTTCAGTACACTAAATAAACCTCACTAATAGGACACCGTGTACTTATGTTAAACATAATTCAACATATTTAACATTATTCACATGTCAATATACTTTTTTAAGTTGATAACATAGTTTACCGCTTAAGGAAACTCAATACATTTTGAATAGAACTAAATATTAATAAATAGTGATAGTACTATAAATAATAAGTTTTCATAATTTACTTATTTATTTATTAAATATTTAATGCCCCGCTGGAGGGCTAGAGGCATTATAATGTTAGTGAGTTATCGTAGAAACTTTGCAATAAAATAAAAATTCCTGATGCAGTAATTGTATTGAAATAAATTTTAATTATTTGAGTATAAAATATTTAAGCATAATGTGTAATAAGTTTGCGCTAACATATTGCCTCTATTATTTTTTAAAATTATATTACTTTAAATGCAAAGTTATCCTATTATAGAGTAACACAATAATCATAGTCATTAGTTAGACAACGAAATAAAAAAAACTATTTAAAATAAGAGTCAAAGCCAATAGCTAGTTTATTACTAATAAATATAAGTAATCTTATACAGAGTCATTCATTTATCGTGAACCACTTAATTATTCGATAAATAAAAATAATATTGAGAATTTTTGTCTTAGTTACATATTTTTTCAATCTATCAACCATAAAGTATTTGTTGTTATCATCTGTTATAACTTATAAGGGTGACAACTTTAATTTTTCAAATGGAAACATACATAATTAACTAGTTTATTTATTATATAATAATTTAATTAAAAAGATGTCTACTTCGATAACAACTTTTGAAAATTATTAACATATAATAGTGAGAACTGGGGTTGAGACGCCGGTATTGTTACTTTTATCGCTAATCATTTCTCAGTCTCACAATTCCTCTCGCTTGGGTATAAATAGTAAATAACTTCTGATATACTGGTTCAACAGTTGTTATCAGGCAGTCATTTTCTTAATTAGATCAATAAACTAGTTAATTATTCATGTTGCTATTTGAAAAAATAAAATTGACACCTTTATAAGGTGTATAAAGGATGAACATAAAAAATACTTTCTGAATAGCGCTAAGAATATATGCAATTATATATAATATTTGTTTAAGTCACTTTGAAAGGTCCCAAATTCCTGCGATTTTATCATAATATTATAGAGTAGCGTAGAAATATTTTTCGATTTAAATAATTGATTATGCCAAAATACATCTTAAATCAAATATATAACTTCGGAAACAACATCTTACTGAATTTTTAAGTTACTCTAAAATGTCTCAATATTATTTATATTTTTTGACATATAAGTGACTCATAATAAATGAACCATTCTGAAAAAATATTTAATTGGTCCAAATACATTAAAATGTTATATTTGATATATAAAAAATTCTATCAAAACTGCGTAGTATAAAAATATAGCAAAAACTTATCATAAACATTTAAATTTTTATCATACTTTAACAAAAACATAGTAAAAAAAACTAAAACAAATGAATAACAACAAATTGTTTTACTAACAATCTCCTACTCGTAACGCAAAACTTTTAAAGTTTCTTAAAAAGGACTTGTCGGTCTTGTGGCTTCAAAACTTAAGTCTTATACATTACGAATGTTTTCACATCAATCCATGTTGAGAGATCATCCCTCATTGGTCGATGGAATGTATTTATGCATCGAACCGGAAACAAAACGTTCGATCGGCAGTGCGGATAAAGTATGCTCATCTGCGAGTAAAAATGGACCGCAGCCGTCATCCCAGTCATTATCTCGATGGAATTTATGCCAGACTATTAAAAATGTTCATTTTATAGCTATTAGTCGTCCAAAAATAAACGGATCGCTCTTTTCCGACCTCGCACCTACCCGTTCCATCAAAATGCACAGTTATTCGTACTCTTAATGTCGCTGCCTGGCCATTGTTAAAGTCAAAGTATGCGCAAAACTTCATAATCTTGGCAATTTATTACCACTGAAACAGTGTCACACCTACCGCCAGCGTCCTTAACTATTCATTTTCAACAGAGCCGTTAGCAGTGGACGGGTAGCCCCGTGTTTTAACTGGTTAATAGAGTGTGGAAAATACTCAAAAATCACAGATTGACAACAGACAATAGTTAGCTGCGTATCCGAATGGNGAAAATACTAAAAAATCACAGATTGACAACTGACAATAGTTAGCTACGTATCCGAATGCATCGGAACTTTACTAAGCACGTATCATAATAATCGGAATCCTCGTTTTCTACTCGTATGTGCATTGTATCTTTTATTATTTCTACCCCTAACAGGCATTGAACCATTTAACATACTTTATTGCAATACAATTGAATGATTGTGAAATTCAATTTAAATAGCCGTTTAAACTGTCAATTTTATTTTTATATAAATGCTAGCATACATACTAATGTAAAAATGTATAAAACAACCGACCTATAACACTTTTGGGTTCATTTTTTAGAAAACATGAAAAACAAGCTATGATAAAAATAATAATAACATGTATCTCATTTTTAGTCAATAACTTAAAGTGATAATAACTTCCGAAAAATTGTTTAAAAAAATGTTTTCCAACTTTTCAACCTTATAAAAACTTTGAAATTGCCTATTTCAACTATAGAGGATCTATATTATAAAAAATCGATGAAAAAATATCGAGTTGTTGATCAAATTTTTTGACATTCCTTGGAACCTTTGAATAAGTAATAAATTATCTCAATAGTTTCAATTATTTAAAAATAATTGACCAACTTGATACACAACACTACTTTTTTAAGAAAAAAGTTAAAAGTGTCAAAATGTATTGAATACATTTCTTAAAAGATTTTTTCAACTTTGAATAATAAATTAAACAATAAAATAATTTATAAAATCATATTTCATGTTTTAAACTAGTTTTGAAGTAATTTCTTGGAGGTATATTTCAAAATTTGATCAGATTTGAAATAGGGGCTATAAATTCCATCAGTTCTACAATGCTTAATTTGAAATTGACTTTAATTAAATGTAAATAAAATATTCATTAATTTAATGATTTATTCAATTTAATATACCTGTATTTTTGTCATCATAATTCTTATATTAAATAGCCACGATTATAAAATTCAGTATACAAAAGAGTTTCATTTTCATGCTGAACGAAATAAAAATCAATAAAATGTTTTGCTTCTAATCAATAAAAATAATTAACTTTAAAATACAGGATATTCTTTAATGTACTTATAACCATTTGAAAATTTTATTTGATTACTAAATACATGCCGTGTGCAAAATATATCTTTTTTATAATTAATAGTTTGAAATATTCAACAAAATAATATTTATTTAAATTAAGAGCTAGTATTATAAGTACTATATTTTAAACAAGAGCTTAAAATTTATTAAATGTACCTTTCTACCGTTATTGTGTGTCAAAAACTTGCACTGTAAATGAAAAATATTGCTTTTTTAACTGTTTATAAAAGCAGGGATAAGTGCATAGGGTATTTTGTGTTTAAAAGCAGTATCATCTTTTAATTCATTTTTGATTCTAAATAAAATTGTTTTAAAATGATGTAAATCAATATTAATGTTTTTTAGCTTCAATGTGAAGCTGAGATGATTTTACTATCATATGTTTAATTTTAGTACTTTTTTTTTTTTTTTTGTATGTACTCTTTTTAATCTCTCATTGGGCTGATTTGTTTTATCGATACATGAAAAAATCATAAATTGTTTCTAGTTGAACACATTACCCTCAAAAATTGAAAAAATTCTTCGTTCTTTGTAAATGGAGTAAATTTCTCATTATTACGATACATAATATACGTTAAAACGCCAACGATTCGTGTTCTATATATAAATGGCCCCTGAAGTTACATAAAAAATATTTTTTTGATGTAAAAAAATCACTGTTTTTCGTGTTGTTACAATTTCTTATTTGAATTATTTATGCCTATTGTTTCGGTCAAACGGTAATCATATAGGGGCCTTAGTATCCTTATCTATTCTCTGCTCTTATAAAAATACAATAAAATTATAAGTGTTAGCGTTTGTCAATTTAATATTTATATTAAAAGGGTGGAGGCTACCATTGCCAAATATTAAAGAAAATCAGAATAATCGAACTAAGAAATTTAATATTCTTTTCATCTTATTTTTGATGAGTACATACTTTTAATTTTAATACACAGAGTCAGAATTATATAACGAAATAAACAATCACTTTATAACTTTTTATAATTTCTCCGTAAAAATTATAATACTAAAATATAAATAGATCAGTTTTGTACATCCTTCCCATTTCCCGAACTTAACATGCTACAGAAGGTAGTGGCTCTTTTTCACATGTTAAGGAGTCAAAGATCGTACTTGTCTAGGCCAGTGATGAACGAGACGGGTATTAGGACCTCATTAAACCAAAGACCAAACAACACCGATGAGAAATCATAAAAAAGATCTTGTTAGCACTCTGAGGATCGAACCCCAAACCCCGTGCGCCGAAACATACGTTTCTACCCACTAGGTCAGGCCAACTCCCAATAAAAATCACTATACTAAATTATTAAATATCAATTTCATATTAATTAAATACTATCAACAGATTCGCATCGAAGCGTTTTTTATGATAGTGATTTTAATTAACGTTAGATGGCATCTATTCATGTTCCAACTATGTCGCAGCATCCTCACTATGCTGGGTTTTTTTTATGGCTGAATTAATATGTAGTTTTTATTTTAATATAAATTAGTTAATAAAAATTTAAAATGATAAAATCAACTCTATCAGAAATATAACAAGTCAAGTAGTCATTAAAAATGTATTTATATGATTCTATAAAAAATGTGTGCATTCTACTGGTTGAATCACGAGAGCACTCTATTATTACCGATTCTAAGAAAATAATAAGTATTATCATTATTCGCGGTAAAAAATATTTTTATTAAACTTGTTTTTAAAGTACTTGTTACAATATTTAATTTAATACCGTGGCTTATTATGTTATGACATTATTTTTTTCCTGTTTGATTTTTTTTATTATTTTTGATAATAAACTGTCAACATTCTCATCTTTAAAAAATATTGTATTTAGGCACAGTAGAACTATAGTTACACATAAATTATTTCAACAAAAATTCAGAGAGGTACTACTTTCATTGTGATAATATAAACTAAGGTACAATAAACATGTTACGAAAATCCACCCGTCTAAATTGTATAAAGTTCTTTAGCATAGAAACTTATAAACAAGTTTAACTTGTAACTTTTTTTATTTATCTTCGCAAATATAATACTTATTCAAATTACTAAAAATATAATTTGAAAACATAAAACGTGCAAAACGCCACTGCATTAAAGGTTTCGTCGCTAAACTCAATTGCCGCCTTCCAACTACAAATTATTATTAAGTGCGCATTTTCATGGTCCGCTCATGAATTTCTTGATTATTCTTCGCAGGACCTTCCGATAGAACGAGTTTAAGAGATAAATAAATCTAAGAAAAAAGAATATTCCCAATATATTTACCGTATCATAAATACTTGACCGTATTACTTTTGGTTAAAATTTATATTGGAAAACAATATAGAATATGTGTACCTTACAAAAATAAGTTATCTACTTGAGTTCATTCGCTACGGTTATTTATTTTCCCTATGCACTTTAATCGCCTTCTATCAATCAGTTAGACTATTAACGTCATGTCTTATTTTATCCAATTAGTGANCAGTTAGACTATTAACGTCATGTCTTATTTCATCCAATTAGTGGACCTAATGAAAATATAATAATTTCATTCGATTTTCAAAAAAATTAAGTATTACGGCACGTGCACGGTACATTATATTATTTTTGTGATACCTATATACTGTTTTATTCTTCAAGTAGAAATAATTAAACGAGTGCGAATCAATATCTTCAATAATCCTTGTTCTGAATTGTTACGCCTATAGAACACAAGATGGAAAATCAAAGATATTTAAGAGCGATAAGAACTGCCGCGGCATTTTCCGGCCGATAATGAAATCTCGGCCAATGTCAAACCAAAATACTGATAAACTACTTTTCTTGTTGCTAGCAAAATAAAAAAAAATACATGACGCTGGTCCTCTGAAACAGTGAAATTTAATATGCAGCATTGTCCTGTAGATTACTCAAGTCATAAAAAATCTCGACTACAAAATTTAAAACGGATTCTTATGCTTCATGCTGATTTACCGCGACGGGGCCCTGGGGGTCTTAGAAAAACTAATGAACCAATAACTACCGCCATGTCGTAAAACATACAACTACGAACGCTAGCCGTCGAGGTTCAGGAGCACAAGAGTAGGGTTTGTAAATTTCCCATGGCTATAACGAAACAAAGTGAAAGGCGTTTGAATATTAAATTCTCTCGTGGAAACAAATTATTGTTCCCGCTAACGATCTGCTCCGTACGGTTTTTATTGCGGCAGTTTACAAACTTCATTTCCTCGGCCCAATACTCTGTTTTCTGATGAAATTTTCTGTCGCCACTTCATAAATGCCATTGCGTCCATACTAAAATTGTCACAGTTTTACTCGAGCACTTTCACGACTCTTACAGAAACTATCACATACCGTTTATTATTATTATTATTATTATTATGCACTTTGCTTCGGAACACATTTAAAACATTCCATGAACTTTCGTAAGACACCTTCATTCCACCTGGACTTGTTGGCTAACTTCTCCGTCATACCGTCACCGATTCATGGTAGACACCGTTGTAACTGCTAACTTGTTTGTTCTGTGGCAAATAGAGATAAATAATTGCATCCAGACTCTTGGGGTTTCCCTCTACAGTATTGGTGTCATCTAAGCGTATTCATCTAGCTAATTAGAATAAACGCACATGAAACAATAGTGTCCATATAAGAGATGGTTCAAATGCTCATAATCAAATAACAAAACCAAACTCGCGTTAATACGACTTGCCGTATCCCCACAGAATGAACAACATGCATGTTGTCTGAAACACGATTTGTTGTTTAATTATATTACACGCATAAACGAGACAATTTCATATTTACTTAATACTTAATGATGTCATATAATTTGTTTTACACGGAATTTTGATAAAGTCGCTTTTCTTAAATCTATAAAGTAAATAATATACTTTAACTTTATTAATACGCGTTTTAATAAAGATTAACTTTTGAAAATTATAATCGATTTTTTGCGATTTGTCGATTAAAAATAAATAAAATTACTCCAACGCTACAAAAAGCACTCGAAAAAAAATCAGTAGATACGCGTATTTCTAGAAAAATGTTTTTATCGTCAGCTTGGTGATGGTATTCGTTTTGTATTAATAGTAACTAAAAACAGATTTAGCTAAGCAAAAAATATTACGGTGACCTTAATTAAATTTCAAGCACACGCAGTAACAACAATTTTTGTAACATAAATTATTCAATGAACTAATCTTCTGAAATTATACTTTTAATTTTATAAAATTGATCTCATTAAGTGTTAAGTATTATAGTTGATTTACATATTATAAT
The DNA here is from genome assembly GCF_025091365.1 of Daktulosphaira vitifoliae. Taxonomy (NCBI): domain Eukaryota; kingdom Metazoa; phylum Arthropoda; class Insecta; order Hemiptera; family Phylloxeridae; genus Daktulosphaira; species Daktulosphaira vitifoliae. The sequence continues at coordinate 35,209 of NW_026099622.1, read as the reverse complement.
AATCCATTTTATTTTCCATGTAAAAGAAAAACATCATAGTTTTCAATTATTAATTTCGAGTGGCGAAAAAAATATTAAAAACTTTTTGATAAATTTATTATATGAGTAAAGTAATGTATTGTAGTAAAAAATGTAATTTATGAACGTTGGCTTGCACTTTTTCGTCTTATTCCAATCAATTTCATTGTAATTTTCTCAATGATACTTATATTATTATTGGGGAGAAAATGCCGTAATGGAGCTATTAATCATTATGACAAAAGTTATTATTTTTTAAATATGTTATAACTCTATAGTCGAGATTTTCAATCTTAGAATACAGAAACTGAATTTATATACAATAAAATAGTATTTTACTTTTTTACTCGCGTTTCAAGGTGACAATAATATAACTTCAAGTTAAGCCAAATAAAGTAAAAAGTAGTGTTATAAATAATAATATGTATAATAATTCTATTATAACGCATAAAAACAAATGTAGGAAATATTTTATTATGAGGCGAAAATAGAAATAAAAACATAAGAAATAACCATATTGTGTATTTTCATACTGTGAAAACGTTAAAATTGAAAGTGCCATTTGGTCTCGACACGTTTGCATACTTTTCCACTATAAATGGTTGTTAGTAGTAATGTTTTCGTCGATATTTTTTTGCCCTACTTACCCTTATAATGTTAAATATTTGCATGTTAATTTTAAGAGTTTTCTTAAGTGTATATCACATAAAAACATCTGCACTTTTACTAGCATATTGCCACGAATATTGATGTTAACAAAATGATTACTTTTTTAGTTTTACTCAACTCGAAAAACATTATATTACTTTATCAACAATTTTCCAATAACTGTTGAAATGTATTTTGAATCATGCATTGTTTTTGATTTTTTTTACGACCTTTCAACACAAAAAATTCAATGACCTGTGATGTCACAGCTTCTGATATAATAAAAAAACCAATAATAATGTAAATGTTCATGAACACCATGGAAAAATACTGTATTTTAAAAAAATGAGTTCTATTTATTCTTCTATTATTTTCACTTGAATATTGTCACTAAAAGTATTCGCTCACAACACGTAAAATAAAATCACCTCTTTGATATTCTTTTTGTACTCATCCGCATTTTCAATGTACGGGTAAATAAAGAAACTTTTTCTTGTTTTCTTCCTTTTTTCACATATGTTATATCTAATCGCGACTACTACGCACACGACACCCTTGAACTATTTTTAACGAGACCACTAAAAAGGAAGAGACACAGTTTTTTGAGAGACTGAAAAATTCTTTCACAGTTTTCTCGCACGACATTGTGATAACTAATGCGATATATTTCAGTGAAGTATATATAAACCACAACAGACATCATATCCAATCTTTGCTATCGTTAACCCTCCGCCTTTTATATCGTTCCTTAAAAAATAGTGTCATTGCGTAATGGTTTTACAATGATTGCTATTATGTTGCAATGATAAGATGTCATATTTAGTTTTATTGGATACCAAAATGTGATGCTGAATTTTAAGTATCGCGTAAAGTGTACGACATAATTGAAATAAGTGTTTTATTTATGCTCATTGGTACTTGTGTGTGTGTGTGTGTTTATATGAAACAACAATAGTGTAAAATGAAACATTCTAATGGCATGATTACAATATTTTCTTTCTTTATCGTCCCATGAGGATCATTGTCGCGTATTTCAGAATGAAAGTTTATCCCTTACGACCACATAACATATCTAAAGATAAATAAAGCACTTATATTTACTTGACAATATCTAGCCAATAAAATGAAGCCGTCTGTGATCCACGTGATAAGAGCTCTGTCAGCTTATCAACTCGAAAGATAAGGTTCCCTTGATACCTTCAATATATTTAAATATATTTGTAATATAAACTTAAAAGAAACAACTTAAAAATAACTTTCACTACAAATTTTTAAAGACATTACAGCCAATAATTGTTTTTTTTAATACTTTATCATTTATTCAAAGATAAAAATTACAATTTTTAAATTTAATTTTTCTTTTTTTAAGTTATTTATGAAAGATTATTAAATTGACGCTATTAAAACACTATTAAAATTGCATGGAAATATAACTAAAAATTCTTTGGAGTAAAGAAATCATAAATTTAAATACCTAAGGATAGATAATATATTCGATTATATAAAGTATTTTAAAAAAACTAGGTGATTCGGATGGCTCTAAACTTTAATGTAAAAATTACAAAATAACAACCATGTCTCCTTAGAATTTCCTATAAAGCTTAATGGGTACGTTAATTGTATCGAAATTAAATTTTGCTATTGACAATATTGAAATAAATTTTAATACGTCAGTTTTCTTTTTATAAAAGACTTATTTGATGAGAAAAACTGGTAATTATATATATTTAAATTATATAATTTTTTATATATATGATTATTATAAATATATAATCAATATATATATAATTTTTAACAAAAATAAACATTAACTTAAAAAAAATAAATTTTAGGTTATACACTTAAAGTGATATTAATATATTTTTAAAAATAAAAACATTTTAAAGAAATTTATTTATTTTTGGCATTTTGTTTTATAATTTTGCTATAATTATACCTTGAAATGGTATTTGCTTTATTTTAAAAGTATAAAAAGATTGGTTTGATACGATTTGTTAACATTAGAAGCAAATTGTAGTTTTCTGCGTTGGACAATAATAAAATTGATACTAGTATTCATATAAAAAAATAAACATATTAATTTTTATGTGCTATATAGTATGTGTACGAGTTGCGTATGATTTTAGTAGTAGTAGTATTTTTTATAGTAGTAGTTTAATTTCTGACCGTAATTCAGTCGTATCAGTGTTGCCGTGCTCATTGGTTTNTCGTATCAGTGATGCCGTGATCATTAGTTTTGGAGATCAAATATAGTTGATATTCGTGCGTATTTGTTCGCTGTTCTCTCAAACACAGTTCATTATTATTTCCATTTAATTCATCATGAAATTCATATTGTTAATTTTTAATTTATATTAGAGAGAAGAAGAAAAAATGCGTTCATTGAAAAACATAACCAACTCTCATGTACCTTCTGACGCACAGCTACATATTTCCAGCGCCACCACTACTCAAATCGAACCAAAAAATCCCATTCAATATTGTCGCACATTATGTATTTACAATACTTATTTCATTTTACAATATCTTACCTAAACTGTACCATTACAACTTATTCTTGAATTTTATCGCTTGAATAGCGTTCTAACACAAATGTCTACACTTTTAAATAGAGCGCTTTTTAACTCGCAGTGTTTATTTTTTTGTAACCTCTCATTAAAAATAATTGATATTCTGACTGCATATATACAACGTTATATTAATTGTAATGAAATTTGGTTATCGATTATCTATTAGTTCTAGGTAAATGACAAACTAGTGGAATAAAACGTTAAGCATAAAAAGATACTACGTATAGAAACATTCCATTCTGTCCAAATAAAATACTTTATTATTTAGAAACTTATCGATTTAAACAAATTTTGGCTCATTTTAAGTGTTACTAACATTTATAATCAAATATGTGTGAATAAATTGGTAAATACCATTTAAAAACATAACAAATAAATTAAAATATAGAAATAATCTTACTCGATTTAAGATACAATTTTAAAAACTATTATTATTAATATATATATATATATATATTAAGATGCAATATAACTATTGATATTAGATACAAATTATGAAAACATAATATTAATTAGTAATTAAATACTAATTAAAAAGAATTATCTGATAATGATAAAATACCATTTACTGCGTAAAAAAATGTAGTCATCGAACTAATTTTAAATTTAGTAATCGGACTAAATTTTATTGCAAGGAAATGAAACATCACTACATAGATATTTTTCATTCTTATTTATAATTATATAATATAATTATATTACTATATAATTATGACGCGAAAAAAAAAAACGATCAATCAATTAATAAACTATTTTTCAAAAAAGTGCGGTTCGAACTTTTTTATTATTAGGTAACAATTTAACGTTACTTAATTTAAACAGAATTATTTTATGATAATTACACATAGAAATTACTAAACAAATTTCTTCTTTATTTAATAGCAAAAAATAAAAATAATATGAATTTGCATAGGTAATATTTTTATTTTTGTATAATTTTGACGTTGATGTTTTTTAAAACAACTCGACAGTCTGCATAAAATAATAACAGAAAATAAGTATCTGACACGTTTACAGATATATACAAAAAAGCAACAACACATGTTACATTTCAATGTATACTGTAAAAACGGCACTCAACCGCACAAAGCCTTTCAATAAACACATCATTTTAGAACCTTTTACCATTTCACATTTAAATAAGACTGAAACCTTGTTTTATCAGGTTACGTTGTTTGAAAACCGTTGATAGCTTACAATTGCTGACTGTTATGAAAATATAATTTAAAGTTACATTCAATTGTTTTATAAATAAAGTGCTTACCGTGTTAATTAATTGTAGGACTATGAACAATTTTAATAATATGGTCTTAATACTAATTAAAATCATAGACACTTATTAGCAAGTTTAACAGGAAAATAAATACAATTCAATCAAATAACATTATACAAGTTAAACTTTACTATAAAAATAGTACTTTTAGCTTTAACAGAAAAGTTTTCGATGTAGAAAAAATATCTATACAAGTAAAACAATAATTGTAAAATGTAAAAAGTTTTTCTCCTACATTATTTCTGATAAGGTTTATGAGGTTTTATTTGTAAAACTTTGGTATTTATGTTATAAAAGAAAAATTGTACATTTCAGAGGAAATATTTTTTTTTAATTCTGCTACAATAAATTTTTTACACAAATAAATGGAATTTCCATCCAACGTATAGATTAGTAATAATTTTTTTTTTTTTTTTATTAATATAAAAACTATTGTTGATATGGCCATCATTAGTTATAATATATTATGCATTTGCTTAAAATTAAATGTGCATTATTTAAAATTTGGTAACAATTATTTACATTGTCTTTGTACATTATCTTCATCGCAATTTTATATTTTATTAAAGAGATTTATTTTTAAAAGATATTAAGTACTTTTTCATTTTCTCCTGGATTGGATTTTAGTGAGGTGTTGAGATTTTCGTCAATATTAAGTTAAAGTCCATAGGTTTGGTAATTGAGGTATTCTGTAAATATGTATTTAATTGTAAGTAACACACAGTTAAGCACATGAAGAACATGAAGAATTATGTGCCATGTCCTGTATTTATACGATTAAAAATCAAATTTAATTCTATTGCTAATAATTTTGCAGTAAAAAAATTATCATATATTTTTCTTTTACTGTCTCATTTTATATCCATGTGTTAACCTTTTTAATTAAACGCGTTCCGGGGGTTATTGCACTATATATAGAGTAATAAAAACGCATGAGAACATTGACAACATGCTAATTAAATTTACCTGTTTAAAACAGAATGATAGCACGGCGATTTGTATATGCAATATTATTACATGCATGCGGCAGGTCTTTCAAACTATCAAAGATTATCTTTTAACTTGAACATTGAAAATCGTCTATACTTTTAACAGTAATTTTATTTAACAATCTAGTAAAAGGCATAAGCCAGTGTATATAAACTATCNCTAGTAAAAGCCATAAGCCAGTGTATATAAACTATAAAATTTGTATTTAAGTTATTTACTCTTATTAACAACTAATTAAACTATTATAAAAAAAAATTCATTTACGAGGGAATTTATAGAAGAGTTAATGAAGTCACGATGACAAAAATTTTACATTATAATATTTTTATGAAGCTAATTTAATAAATGATAAAACCATCAAAATTAATTTATAGTTTTATTTTATTTATATTATAAATACTACATATATATACATTTATATTATTTATACACACAAAAAGTAATCTCATAAATTTTTCTTTAAATAACTATTTTTTTTATGAAACATAACTTCCCATATTTAAGTGACTACATGTGGTGTCACGACCACAAATTCTATTGGTCAGTCGATTGAACAAAAAACCTTTACAGCTTAACGTAACGGAATTAAACTCTAGTTCCTTCCCAGCGATGTACAATTCTTTCACGGCTGAGGTGTATAAATTGTAAATTTAAAATTAACGAACCTTTTTTATTAATCCATACTACTATTAAAAAAAATAAATATTTGTCATATTGCAGGCAATAATTTCATTATGATCATTGCTCATTATGAGTATTATTCATATGCGAACGAAAGAACAAGTAATGATGAAAATACAAGAATATTTTATGTCTTTAAATATTATTCAATTTATTTAAAACTTAAAATTCGTTTATCGGCTTTTATACATATTAATCAATCATCAGTTTGAAAAAAATTTACCAATAATAGCAATTATTTTCATTTTCTAGATTTTTACCCATCAATTTCATCTAATATTGTGTAATTTCTTCGTTTTACTGGATGGATTTGATTTAAATTATAATAAATATTCATTTTATGTCAATGTTTAAATTACACTCTTTATTTAATCATAAATTACTTTTAACAGATTGGATGTGATATTTTGTTTGAAATTTTAAAAAGTATACAATTTAACTTAATTTCTTAAGTAAAATGTCATCGTGATTTTTAAATGTGCGCTTTTAAAACTGATAGTTTAGTTTTGTTTTTGTCTGCAAGTAAATTTTATTAAGAATGTATTTCATCGTATTAAACATTTTTTACGTTAAAAAAGAAAAAAGATTTCAGTAACACGGTATTTTTAGTGAAAGAAAATTTTATTTGTCTCTAAATAAATGGACTGTAAAACTCAATATAAGTTTACAACCAACATTGTACTCACGTGTATAAAATAAACGGTGGTATAAGCGAATATATTTGGGTTTTTACTGCGAGCAACCCAAATATTTTACAAATTTAATATTTATATAATTTAGTGGATGTCAGTTGAAGGAAAAAAATCTTATCTTTGTACGACCGCACAGTATTCACTAAGAATGCAATGTTTCATACTTGCAATATAAAAAAAGGCATCTTCGAATCAATATATTTGCTTTGCTAACATCCAATGTCTCGCAAATTTAGGTTGAAAATAAAATAAATATAACGTATAGACGCTTGTTACGGTTTTTTACTTTGCGGATGAAAATATTGGTACTTGGACTGTTTTCCATTTCCAACAGCACTATTGTTGCTGCGGTGCACACGTGATACGGTAAATCGTATGTTGTCGTAAAATTAATGTTATCTACACAACCGTCGTCGAACCGTTTGGGACTGTTTTTTATTTATTTATTCTTTATCCAGCCGAACACGAAACCTCCATTGCCTACAGAAGATAAACGAATTGCATGCAATGACGTTCGTGCACACTTTATGCAGAAATTGTTGAGAAACGAATAAAGATAGGTTTATTGAGACTTCTTGATTCTTGATTCGAACAGTGACAAGAACGGCTGAAAAATGATAAACAGATCGATAGATAAATCGGTTAAAATAAAGACCATAGGACGAAATGATAATGTGCGAAGATTCTGCCGAAGAAAATTATTCATAGTACACTGCGAATAAAAAAAAGAGAACAAAATAAGTGCAGTTGTAAATAAGATAAAGAATTACACTCGTTACGGTTATAGTTTAATTTGAATGCTCTTTATTTTATTGTATGCAATAACTAAACCTCTGACAATTTTTATCTTCCACTGAAAAAATAAGATACCGAATAATTCGAAGTTGAATGTCTTATCAGTTTATTCTTGCTAATCTGTAAATGACTCAAAAGCGATAAAACGTATCCTCTTTAAATATATACTTACTTGAATTAGTTGGCTGTACTATTTGAAATAAAATAGACAAAGCGGGTTTTGCACTTAAAGGTGCAATAATTAAGTAGACAAAACCTAACAGAACTAAACTTTCAATAAAAAATCTTATTTATCATGTTTATCTAAAAATTGTAAAAATTATTTTATCTTTTTAGGGTAATTTTGATAAAGTCATATAATTATAAATGGACTGATTCTATCATAAAAAAAAACTTTATTACTTCTATGCTGATTAAAATATTTATTTGTTATTTCCTACTTTCCAAAAAGATCAAATAGAATAAAAACCCAATTGAGTTTTATAACGCTAACGTTATTTTTTAACAATAATAAATATTTATACTCGAGTATTCTGTCATTATTTAAAATAAACATTATAAAGATATTTCAAACAATGTCTGGACATATTAAAAAAAAAAAGGATTTAAATACCATTGGATTCATTTCTCGTCTTATTTGTTGCAACCATTTGGTTTTTATTTTATTTTACTCGCATTCACAAATCATTTTTTCATTTATGTTAGCTATTTTGTTGTAAAAAATAATTTTACCAGTAGATATAAAAGTACATTAAACACAATTTATGAAAAGAAATAAAACTAAAAAAGCTTAAGTTTTGTAAGATAATAAAAATGTTTACAATGAGCGTCTAGTACTTTTTATCTGTAAAAAGGTTTTTTTTTTAACAACCGTATCATTCCTAATTTGTCTATATCGTCTAAAATTAATTACGAAAGTCTATTTGATTTATTCAAAAAATTGTTCATCAAACAAAAATATCGAATTAATTTGTTTTATCTAAATTATACTGTAGACCCTAAAACTACAAAAATGATTAATGGATTTATAATTTATTGAAACTGAATATTTGACTATACAAGTTGGCTGGCTCGTTCATTTTCATAAGCCACGATTAGTTCGCTTCAATAAAAAGAAACAACAGTCATCTTAATTATTATTTTATCATATTGACGATAATATTTTTGGACCTAAAATACTTTAGATCGGTTGAATTTTGTCTAGATAATTTATTATTGACTTGTATTGAATATTTTGTTTACATAAGTAATAATTTATTTATTTGGCAATTTAAAATCGCAGCAACCGTCTAACGAAAAATGATATACCATTTATAATTCTGGGTTTCGAAAAGAAAAAAAAAAATCCTCAAAGTGTGACTTTCTAACCAGACCGGAAAGGTTTGAAAGTTTTGCTAAAGATTTATTTATATTTTGAAATCTGAAAAACCATCAAACAAAACGCACTCCGCCTCTACTACCACATCATTTGCCTTCGGCGTACACACGCCCATCTATTTGCAGCAGATAGATGGAATAAATCACAGGTTCCACAGAAGCCACGGCAGTAGGTCAACACTCCACTGCTCGTGTGACGGACGCATATCGCGAGCAGATCAATAAATCCATTAGGGTGCCGACACCTGTGCAATTCCGTTTTTTAAATGGGAAGTTACGTGACCAAAAATAACGGCAATACGTTTTGAATAATTTCACGGTGTTTACCGCAGCGACGGCTCTGTTATCTGTTAGTATTAATTATTGTCATCATATTGTTCGTCAGCGACCGTGTGTTTTATGGTTTTAATGTATTGTGGGAATCGCAGCAGAACAAGCAACGGGCGTTACCTCGTCTAAATAGATACTTTATAGACACTGGCACTTCCGGTTAGATCAATCATACGGTCGGATAGCTGCCACGATCACCTTTCCCGGACAGCTCTCGACTTTTGACTGATTGCATTTCCGTTGTTGTTATATATGATTACCACCGACGCTCGGCCGCCGCCAGTCCATCAGATTCGCTCCGGTGACGAAATTATGTTTATAATATTACACGCGCGGGACAGCGACGACACGCGGCATAAAACGGATGGGACGTCCGGCGGACCGTTAAATTGAGTGTTTACCCGCGTGCCGGTTAATCGCCAAACGAATCCGCCGACTTGGCCGTCGATCACAGTCTCATTATAATAACAATACACTAGTCTATAAGCGAATTTTCTCGGTAGTGACCGTCTCATTTTCTCGGGATCAGTTGTACCTGAGAAATCGCGGAAAATTATAAACAACAGGTTTGCGCAACCAAACGGTTTTCTCGTTCCTGACTCGCCTGCACTGTCTCATTGCGACCGAAGGCAAAATGGTCCAGCCGACCGTTTGGCATGTAAATCGTAACGTGCAATCGTTTCGCTTATATTGTGACATATTCTATCGCCTGATAATAACATGACGTTCAAACAAACGGAAAACTCGGTGGGGATACGAACGAGCTCCGCGATATCCAGAGATGTTAATATTATTTTTTTATAGCCGGTGCTTAATTAAAATTCCAACGATTCCATTGATTTACATTGGTAATTTACACAAAACCGCCGCCACTAAAATATTGCGGGTCGAGTTTCCGCCGTACACATTTTATAAAATAATCAGTTATGATCGTAATCCTTTATGATAATACATGACGATGAAATTGTACATCTTATACAAAACTTGTTTGCGTTTCATGTTTACAGAATAAATCACATCAATTTGAATTCGCGTTCAATTTCCATCGTGTATTATTCTTCGTTCATTATATCGACTTTTATCAAAATTTCAATTCATCTTTTGTTTTCTTCTTTTTGTCGTTTCTATAAATTCACTGGGTGTTGTCTAAATTTTCTTGACAACAACCTTTGCAAATCATTCGAGACATTAAAAAAAAAAGTCGTGAATATCTCTCAGCAGTAATTTTAAAATAATTTATTTAACAGTTCTGTCACCTTTATCAAACCTTCTTTTCAGTTGGCCGTTATTCAATTATTTTTAAATTTAGTTATTTAGATCATTAGGTAAGTGGACTATAAAATAAACACGAAAACATAGTGCACACTAACACTTAACTTTCCAATTCACTAAATATATAAACCATTTTTTTAAACGAGCTTTATCGAAAAATAAAATAAAAGTATATAGCCAGTTTTTTAAGTATTTCTTTAATAATAATTATTTTGTTCGAGAAGTTTATAAAAATTGTTGTTTTAACTACCGAAGATACGCAAAATACTTCGAAAGATTATAACGATAATTTTATATGTTTTTCGTGCACCTTGATGTGCAATTATACAAATTTCAATTATTTTCCGAATACAATTTTTTTTTAAAAAAAACTATTGCATAATAATTACTTGAATAATTACTGCGTCTTAATAGCCAATTAAATTTGTAATTTTCGTCTTGGTATTTAGACATTTATTTCTGTAAAGATGAAATGAACGTTACAAGCTATACGTGTATTTTATTTATGTAATTTCGTATAACAATTATAGTTGTTTGTACATTTTATGCAAATAGTTATTTTCTTTTACATATTTATGTCAACAAGACCACTCCTATTACTTTTGGACAATTTTTTCGGAAAACATTTTAGTTTATCTTGAATTTATTATTCGAGTGTTTATTCATTTGAACGATTTTTACTCTGAAACAACTTTATAACATTTACAAACATTTTTATATTTCAAACAATGAGTACATTGTATACTTTTCGTCCAATGAAAAATTTATGATCAATTAACTCTTTATGTAAGCTTACCTCAAGCTTTTTACAGACGTGTTTAACAATAAATAGTTCTTTTAATCGTGCTTATTTGTTATATTATTAAATAAATTCTCTCGAGACTCATTATGCTAAAAATATTTTTTAAAACAAACACAAAAGAAACTGCAGAGCAAATAATTAAGAATAATTCTTTAGATTATTTGTTCAGTGAATATAATGATATGTCTAATTTGACCATGATAAACACGTCGCCCGATGACTCAGTCTTACTACCATCAGATTCATCCCATCGATGGTAACACATCGATTACTAGTTTAAGTCTATTGACCAATTTTTTACTAACTAGAAAATTAAAATAAACACTAATAAGTTAATACACGCTACATTTACTCTCCGCGGCAATAATTGACCAGAAATCGCGTAAAATGCCAACAACACTAATCAAGTCAAATATCTATGACTTGATATTTGATATACGTCTCACTTGGCTATCACATTTAAAAAAAACTCATCTTTCGTCTTCGCCTTCACCTTTACCGTTGCAATCAAAAATTATTTTAAGAAATATAATCATTCTATACAAAACCTCTTTAAACTAATCTAGACATATGGTATTGTAATTTGCGGATCTGTTAGGGCTGCAAATATTTACAGACATTCCAGTCAGTTATTTGCTACAGTTCATGGCACTGGTAAAATTTATTGCGCGAAATTCCATTCAAAACTTAATACTCATCTAGACCAGCTCGTACAAAATTTATACACCAAAACTCTTACAGAAACTCCAAAAGACGTCCTCGCTGACCGAACTGACCAAGAAATCTTTATAAAAAATAGTACGTCGAAAAAGGTCCTAACTGTAGGTCTTCCTTTCAAAATAACCATGTAATTAATTCTTAGAAAATGTTAAAAATTACTTTTTGTATAAAACACAGATCGTATATTTAAATAAAATATAGGTTCCTCTAAAAGAAAAATTATAATTTTTTATTGAGTAATGTTTTCTAAGCATAGTTATTTAAAACAAACAATAATTAAGTGTATAAATAATGTTGACAAAAACCATTCAAAATTTAAGGCTATAAAGTAGTTTTCTTCTATTATAACAATATTTTCCAAAAATCATTCTTTTGCAGTGTTTTGTAACTCTTTAGAGTGAAATATCTTAAATAATAAGAAAAAAGGGTAAGATCGGCTAAAATAAAATGTATCTTCTAAGGCCCATTTAAAAAGTCATTAAATAAATGGCGATCGTTAGATAGTTTTCAAACCCTATAAATAAAAAATTCTCCCTAAGGAATTGCCTACCCTCGTCATGTTAATGCAATCAATATAAGTAAATGAAATAATTTATAAGAGAAAAATAATAATACTAATATAAAAAAGGCTGACTGTTTTATTCAACTCTGTGAAAAAAGCAACCAGCTGTTTTTTTTTATACACAGCTCCATAAAAAAAAAACATTTTATAGAGACTTGCAAATAATGTAACAAGTAATAACATTTCGTTCAAACTTAAAATAAGTAGTAAAATGTGTATTCATTATTTAAGGATCTCTCGTAAAGCTTTTGGTCCATGCAAATTGAGTAAATACGACTTGACGGTACTAATTATGTACAGAGTGTTCAGTAAGTAAGGAAACCGGTTAACTGTTACAAACAATAGAAACCCGTTTCATTACTTACTAAATACCTTATACATGTATGTGTATGTGTGTGTGTGTGTGTGTGTGTGTGTACAAAATAACATAGTTAGATAAATATAAATTTTCTACGGTTCACAGCGAAAAATTATTGCTGTATAATGTTTTCGTATCGTATGATTTATTATAATGGTGTTAGAAACCCCTTTTTGTCGGACCATTTGTAAAGGAGGGGAAAAAGGAGTTTTAATACTCTTTGTTATTGTCCTCGTGATGTTCATTGTACGTACTTGACAAAAATCAGTAGATGAGTAAAAATATATACATAGGAAAAGTAAAAAAAAAAAAAGAGTTGAGACGAAGGAAAGAGGGACTTTTAATGTATAAATTGTGTTCAGCTTGGATGATAACACATCCGGGGTTGGGATAAAAAAATATTTTTCACCCTGACCTTTATTTCCCTGAATCAGTTTAAATGGGGAAATCATTATGGTTATTGGTCGCCTTGGATACGTCACGTAAATTTCTTTTTGAAAGACAGTATGCCACGATTTCTAGATTTTTTCCTAAACGTTGTTTTCTAATGTCAGATATTAAGGTAGTATAATTGTAAAGCTTTATTAATTTTTTATTTTACTCATTAACCTAATTATAAACGGCATCGGTAAACCCACAGAAAATAATACTTAACGACTTTTCACGAATGGGCATGGAAAATAAGAAAAACACATTACTATTATGAGGTTTCACGGCAATTTCATTGTTTTCTTGTTTTTTCTACGTGATTTACAAACTTTTATCGTCAACTATCAAAATCTTTTTTATTTGATTATTTTGAATACAATTATGTTTTAAACCATTTTATAACATGTGTTAGTCAGAGTTTCTTAGTCAGTTGACAAAATTAAATAAAAACTAAATTTTGTTCAAACAAATAAAAGTTATTTTTTATTGACTTTTTCGGAAGATTTTTTTCTCCTTAAACGAACAATTTTAGAAAGCAAAAGTTTTTTTCGTAAAACCTCGGTGAGCACGAAACAATGTCCAGGGAATACACTGTAATATACACTCCATTCGACCAGCATAATAGTAAAAAGTTTTGTAGTTGTGCAAGAAGGGGGACACTATATGTTTCTTCAAAACACCTGTTTTCCAATCTAATCCACTTTTCTCATAGTCATACTCCTGTATTTTGACATTGCCCTCTTGTGTACTTTAATTGGACCAAATAACAACGATTCCAGACGGTATACACAGTGATTCGGTCCAACGTCGTCTTATATGGCAAACCTTGTTCTATACATTGAATTTAGCTCGTACAACGATTAATATTCTTTTCAATGCACTCGAACAAACTTACTTACTCCTACACTTTTGACAACACTATACATATACTATGTACTTAGTTGAGTCCATTGTATTTGTGATTCATGTGAAAACATACTAAACTTTTGTACCCGAAAGTTCACAATTAAACTTGTCACATACGTGATTCAAAACAACCTTTGTATAGGATATTAAAACGTATCAAAGCAATTTTCATAATATTTAACGAATTTCTTTATTAAATATATCATATTTTTCATCTGTCGTTGAATTTGTTCAATATTACGTTTCCATGAAAAATACACATATATACATACTTGTAAATACCAAAACGAGTATTAAAAAGTAGCACATAAATTTAATGTGTTTTAAAAGAAATCTACGTAGATATTCATCATTATCATATTATTCATTCTGAACAATATTAATTTAAACAACACAATATCCACTCAATTGGCCGTCTATAGATATATTGTTATTGGGTATTTGCAATTGTGCACAACTATCCATTACTGACTCAGACGTTCGTTAAATTAATCAAATGTATTCCTATCGCGAGTTCTTGGAGGTCGTGTTTTTAGAATGATTAAATGCTCCCAATTAAGCAACGTATTGCGTTTATTATTAGTAAGCAAATATTAAACTTGACGTATGAATGTTATACAATTGCGTCGGGTTGCAGTTGTACTGAAACCAATAAAGACCATATATTAATATTACCTTGGCTACTAGGCCCAAAGTCATGTTTGAATATCATTCCAGATTTCTGAATGATTAATATTTTATGGAAAATTTATGATGTATTTGGAAATACTACAATGCTTAACATTTTGTTATTATGTTACACAACATTTTTAACCGGAAAGAACGTTCGTTAATACAAAACATGAATAAAAATGTCCGTTTCTTTTCATCTCAAGACCAAACATTTTGGAATTCCACAAAAGCATTTAAAATGGAATTCATAAATTAGCATCGAATGAAATTCAAAGTGTTTACAAAATTTATTTTTTGATTAACATAAAACAAACATTATAATTCACTAAATTAGAGGTATTTAATTTTTATCAATACTTTCTTGATATTTTTCAAACATATTTTAAGGCTGATTCATTTAATTTCTAATAGACACCCATTTTATTCACGTAGTTACCATAGCGACAAAGACAATAAACTAAAACCATAGAATCCTTGTATAAACCTTTATTCACAAAAATTACAATCTCCATATTGCTTTATAAACCTTTCCCTGGGGTAATATACAACCCAACCTACAAAAGTAGTTAGTTCACATTCTATAGTTATTGATAATTATGTGGAACAGGTAGAAGAGAAACATGTTTATCTGTAGAGAAAAGTAAACAAGTATAGCACTGTAAGTATTACCATAAAACAAAAAAATTGAATTTATTTTTTCATTTACTTTAATTTAATATTCACAATAAAAAAAAATGAATTTTTATAATACGGCATAAATGATTAACTTTTTGTCTCTTTCGAAAAAAAAAATGATGTGTCTAACTACAATATATTATTCCGAAAGCCTAAGCACAATAAATTGTTACAATAAGCTTATATTGTATTTTTTCATAAGAAAATCTTATGCCAATATTATATTAAAATACACAAAGAAATGATCTAAAAATTCACATGCCTAAGTATATTTCTATTACGCAAGTTCATTTTAAACACAAATAGTCTAATTTTAAAATTAAGTATAGAAAGTTCGTACACAAATATAACATTTTTATCACTACTAATCAAAATTTTCCCTTACATTGTATGCGTAAAAAATTTTACTACATGTATGTAAAAATACGAATATTGCTTTTAAAGAGTAGCAGATATGATATTTTTATATTCCTTATGGGTATTTGTATAGTATAAAAATAGTTATTTCTATGTAGTACTCGTGTTAAGTTTTTTATATGACTTCATTTGTCTTAAAAATGCTTCGAAAAAATGAGTTGTTTCTATTGTGTTAATTAAAGTATTGCACAAATTCATGAATTTTGTCGAAGATTCCTGGCCAAAGGGTAAAAAAATCCACTTAAGCTAAAATGCTTTTACAAAAAATTCGCGTTAAAACCTTTTAATATTGAAACAATGAACTATTATAAATTCATTTTTATATTAAAAACATAAATACCAACACAGGGTTATATACGTTACATGTAATAATTTTTTATAGAAATATATATTTTTTAAGGTATATTTTTTCATTAATATTGTTTTATTTTAATTTAATGAAACATAATTAGATCAAAGATTCAGAATTAGTATAACGTGTATATGATTAAATTAACAAAATCCAATAATAATTTCATATTCTTTGTAGATTTATCTTATAAAATCGAAAGTATAATATTTTTCGGGTTCACACTTTTTACGATGTCAATATTTGCGAATATTGTTTAGGCTCATAGTAATGCGCACTAGGCAGCTGATGCAAATAAATAATTATTACAGCCAAATTCGATATGTCCATTAGCCGTTAGTGATAACTAACGTTATAGTGTCATTAAGTCAACATTATTTATTCTACTAGTATTATACGCCAGTTTAGTGCGTATTTTGTATAGTATCAGTAAGTATACTTCTATGTGGTAGTTCGGCCGAACCTTTATAACCAAACAATATCTACTATAAATCTAAATTTATATTGAAAAGTGAAATTTTAAATACTCGTGATATTCACGATGGAAACTCTTAATTTTATTTTATATAATTATTTATTGAAATCTATCGAAGGGAGATGCGGTCGCAGACAAAAATAAATGTAATCTATTCAATAGTTACTTTAGAAAATTGCATGGCTTTTTGGTTTTTAGACAAAGAGAAATAATGATTTTCTGATAAACGACAGTAGAACGTGCATGTTTGCATGACCCGTATACTCTCTGCTATAATATATTATATTAAAGTATCAGTTTGCAACTTTTAATTTACTGGTTTCCATTAAAATAACGACGAAACTTAAGTAAGTTATGGTTGTCAGTCGAACGGTCAAGAAATTCAAAACAAAAAGTAAATTATGAGGATTAAAATACTGCACACATAAACATTTACCGCGAGGGTTGTTTATTAATTAATTAATGATAAAACAACGTAACAAGCGAAAAAGGATGCGATTTTAAAGGTCGCATAAAAAAATATATATTCGAGCCTACACTAATTACATTGAAGTAGACTTTTAAACAATAAAATATTGAAAAACTATTTTTTAACCTGGCAGTATAATTATTTAAAAACGAAATCCTATCCGAGAGGATGTCGAAACATTTTTTATTATTGCAGTGTATTGAAAACTTCCCCGGTCGTATCGAAAACATGACGAATTCTAAATTAATAGATAGGTCGACATTTGCCGACGGTGAAATGGGTATTATGTTCCCGTCGCACGTGAAACGATATCTGTCAGAAAATACATCATGTTTTGTGCTATAACAAAGTGTGCCGAGTTGAGCTATAGAAAAATGAAAAGTTATCAAACGGATACGATTTGTCAGCCGGGTCTCTATGTCGAACAGTGTTATTGAAGGTAAACGGCATGACAGAAACGATTAAAGAGCGGAATTCGATTGCAAAGGCGAGTAACAGACAACGTACACACGTATTGTGCGCGAAGATATTTTTCCGCGACATGGCTGACAGCACAACCCGGTCGGCACGTGCTTTTCGGAGGAGGATCGGTCGAAAAACTTGGTTGGCGCAGACGGAGGGAGGGAAAAAGTGGAATTAAATCACAAACCGGAGAAAGTTTCTGCAGTCGACGGCGTTCGCCATGGCAGCAGCATACACCGCACAACAATGATTAACATTTTTCCACCAAACTTCTCACGAAGACAACTTGAACTTTTCAAAAGCCAATGAAACTCATTTCCGTTATTTTCTTACTTATAAAGTTAAACGCGCCGTTGCACTGTCGCCCAGTTTGTTGGGCTCACGTACAAATTAAACGCCGACGATGTTTGTTGTTTGTATTTACGAGCGCATCGCAGTGAAATCGTTTGGAACACACACGTACGAAAACCCATTGCCTCCTCATGACCGGCACAAAGGCAGCGGCTAATTATTGTCGTCGCTGTTGATTTTCTCGTTATCGTCGTCGTTATTCTGAGCAAAAGTATTTTTCCTGTACGGGGCAACGCTCGTTGTCGGCACACATATTCTGTAAACATGATCGTTTATGCGATTCTATCATCTTTCCGAAGTAACATGCAGACGTTTCATTTGTTCGAGCATAAAGGATAACGGCCGCGCTTCTCGTTTGCATGATTTATAAACGTTATTTATGAGTACCCCGTCGCCGTTGTCTGGGGGGTGGTAGTGAGATTTATTTTTTAAAGCCGATTTTCTCGATTCACCGATAACCGAAATCCGCTTAAACGTTTCAAATTATGATCCGGTGAGGAGGAGGAAACAAAATAAACGCATGCACGATTTCTCCTGTTTAAACTCCGCTTGGTATCTTAACTTCGTAAGCGGTGCACCCCCACAGCGGTCCGCGAGACGCGCTAATGGTCCGACTGAAAAACCAACTTCCAACAGTGTGCACAGTGTGTTTGGAAAAATAACTCATCGCTTCGGGAGGTTCCCGTTGGGACACGACGAGGGAGTTGATGTTAAATTTTAATTTTAGGCTGGAAAACTTTACAACAGCTTTGCGATTCACTGCGATGGAAAAACTGGTCTCCGCAGAAGCGTTGCGCGTGAAAACGGAAAACTCCACGCGGATATTGTCGACGGAAAACCAGCGCGCCGAAAGTCTAAAAATGGTTCACGTGTATCGAAAGCTCACTACATTACCCTCCGAGTAATATATCGTGTGGATTAACGTCATATTGCCCTGGGGTGGTTATTTATAGTTATTACTTGTTAGCGACCGACTACGTTCTGTATTGTTGACATTATTGTTTCACGTAATGCACAACGTCTGCACAAAGCATGTCGTGTATTTGTATAATCATAAGAATAACAGGGTCGACGTGCGTTTCATTTTCTTGTTGTTTGAAATTCGACATAATTCAACGAGCGCTCGTTTTAATGTTTTCATTTGTCGTACAGACGTTACTATTATTATTCGCTTTAGATTGTATCAACACATTGTGAATTAATGTTGTGTTTCTCATTTAACTGACGGTGCGCTCTCGAATTATAAGGCCCTGCTAAAAGTGCACCTTTCATCTTACTCTCTTCCAACACAAACAACTCTGTGTGTACACGATATTTCGAAAGAAACATAATTTGAGATAATACACGTACACCCGTCGTAACATTCTTCTTTTATTATTGCAAATCCTTTGCCATCTATGCAGACCCGAATAAAAAATAAAATGTTTCATCATTTTCTAGTCATTTTTTTATTTTTCGTGGTTTCTTTGTCGTTACTTCGGTCGATTTCAAAGGATTTCGCTTCTTTTTCGACTCGTCTGCGTTGAAATCGTAAAGACGGTACGCTGATTTTTTTACAAAAAATGTCCTTTCTTTGCATGCAATTTCACGAAACACGCTGCTTTCTTTTCCTCTGCGCAATGTCACTAATTAATGACGTACGCGGAAGTTATTTTTATTGGCAAAAGCGGAACTCGACGTAGTCCAGTTCGGCAATTCAATTAATGTCGCACACTAACAATGTGAAATTAAACGTTGTCTGAGGCGAAATAATTATTCAACAGACGTTGCCCATAATCGAGTAATATTATAATTCCATTACTGTCGGGAAATTCATTTATGTGCCTGTAGATAGGCGGTTTTGCGGACCTTTTAGATTCGCCGCCGGTGACCGGCATCGATTGATTCAGAAAAGCGCCGAGGCCGTTCGCTCGGTCCGCGTCATCCAATCGCATCGTCATTATTATTTTTCAATCTTCGCCATAATAAAAACCATTTATACCTTGAAACCGCTAACCGGATTTATGGTTATCTGTTTATTATCATCGAACAAACACTACAATACAAACTGAACGGGGTATAACGCGCGTTATTAATGGCACGATAAACACAACGGCCCGATATTAATGCCGCACCGTTTTATTACCTACCGTATCAACGGCCGATTTTAATACCTGAACGTCGGAATAATTTAATAAGAGTTATTAGTACGACATGTGCGTTAAATAGTTTTCTTTTTCGAAAAGCTTTTCATATGCTTTGTGCTTAATAATATCATAATGCCCGAAACACAAAAGCTATGGCCGTTAGTCGCCGTGCGTGCTGCTCCATCGGGAAATCGTTTCTTTTGATTTCACACGATTTGCTTTGGTTACTTGCTATTAAAATAACATTGTCAGCGTCTCGGTCGTAGAAATTTTATTCTGAATACATTTGCCTTTAGTGTTATGCTCAGCGAAAAATGGCGTTTTGTAAATAAAAACATCATTAGAAACGAACGCTGTAAAATACAAATAAATTTGACTTCTCTGTAATTTGAATTCAAATGTTGTAAAACGGGCGTCATATTGAATTATTATTTTTCTTGGAACCGATTAGTTTCAAATGCACTTAGCGCCGACTTCTTTTTATCTGTAAAAAAGCGGATGCTCCAATGAGTTTTGTGAGTACTTTTGTCGTTTATAGAAAAGTTCAAAACCACCAAGTCATTCAGACTTGTCTCGATAAATTATAATCATTGGTTGAAAAACATTTAATGGATTTACGAGAAAAACCATTAACATGTTTATATTGTCTGAATGCACAACAGCTTATATTTAAAAAAAACTTTATATCTACTCCTACTAGTTTCTATGGTATTTATTAATTCAAATAATTTTAAATGGATATTTGATTTTAAAACTTAGTAATAAATATTTGTTTAAGTAATTGCTAAAATTCAAACTTAATCGACAAGAGCTATCAATATCTATCACATAAATTTCCTGATTATAAATTAAAAAAAATTTATATAGTTAAAATTTCCTCCTTTTTGATTTTCCAAGTAAAATAATTCATTATTACTTTCCTAATTTTTTTAATAAGTTTTTTAAGTAAAAAGTTTTCTTTTTGTTTTATTAGTGATTAATTATCATTATGTGGAATGATAAATTCTCATTCTACACTTATATAACCAAGAATTTTAAAGTATTAAATTTTACTTTTTATTAACTATTAATTAAGGTATTATAATATTTGTGAACAAAAATTATATTAAATGTTGTTAAAGATGACTAAAAGTTGTATTTATTTTTAACAAGACTTATTTGGTACTATTAAAGTATAGTTAATCGTATAGTTCATCACAAAATGGTGTGTAATAAAATAATGGGTATCAATTTTTTTTGTTAAAATCCCTGAGAATCTCCATCATAAATTGATATTAATGAATCCTTTACATAGAATCAATAGCGGTAATCCCTTTAAATCAGTTTTTATATACTATTGCAAATAAATCAATTAAAATATTGCCATAACATAATGTAATGTTGATAAATAACCTTTTAGATAAAATATATAATTTTAATATAAATCCTAAAATTTATTTTTTAATTTTATACTACTTAAAATAATAATTTTAACTAAGAATTATTTTACTTATAATCGATAAATGTGAATAATGTAGGTAAATACTTAATTTTTATTGTAACTAATATACTTAGCATAATCAAATGGAAAAGTGGAATATTTCCATGTTTCAATTTTATATTTAGTGTAATAAAATTTTAAATACATACATTAATAAAATAAATACATTTATGTTCAAAACAAAATTAAAACTTAATTACTAAACATTTTTTTGTTTTTTTTTGTCAACAGGTATTGAAAAATAATGAAAACGAGAGACCGAAGAAGTGCGATCTGTCAGCTGAACACCATGTGATTATGTTATTAGGGACGAAAATTCTGTTGGCCGTTGCTGCAACATCATTTATAGTTGTAGTGACGGCCTGTCCGTTAAGCTGCTCGTGTAAATGGAAAGGTGGCAAACAGACAGTAGAATGCGTAAACAAAAGCTTGCCTACAATTCCGGAAGGAATTGATGGAGGGACACAGGTACTGGATATGTCAGGTAACCCGATAAATTCATTACCTCGAGGTCGTTTCATGACGGCAGGCTTGACCAACTTACAAAAAATATTCGTGGCACGGTGTCTAATCACGTACGTGGACGAAAGTGCATTCCGAGGCTTATCTAATTTGGTCGAACTCGATTTGTCCGACAATGCAATAGCTGATATACCTAGCAAATCATTTGACGACTACCCTTCGCTAATGAAGTTTGCATTTGGCGGCAACACCGTTACATCCATTAAAACGGCCGCGTTCAAAAGGTTATCATATCTAACGGTATTGGACCTAAGTGGCTGTCGACTCGAAACTATCGAACCAGGAGCTTTTGATGGTCTCTCCAAACTCGAATGGTTGCGACTCGACAACAACCGCATAGTCCGAATGGAAAGTTTTAATGGAGGTCCAGTGTTGCCGCTGTCATTACATGGGATAGAGATACATCATAATCCCTGGATGTGTGATTGTAACTTACTTGATATTCATGGCTGGCTCAACAATAACAGCATACCTCAAACTGTCGAATCTACATGTCACTCCCCCGAAAGACTACGGGGCTTAGTCATAAAGAAATTATCTCGAGACGAGTTAGCTTGTGCTCCAACCGCAAAGTCTTGGTCGCCCGCATTTCAAGAAACGGAAGTTGGAAAAAACTTAACACTATCATGCCGATTAAATCCGCCCGAGGTCACTGCTACTATCTCCTGGCTACTAGAAGGACGTCCAATAAATAACAATACTGCATTAGCTGTGACAACAGATACCACAGCAGATTTATTAGTGCCGGACGTAACCGTGAGACATAACGGTACCTTTACATGTATAGCTGAAAATCGAGCGGGGCAAGCATCTTGTAACTTCACGGTGCGTGTGATTCAAGGGCCATCCGAAAAGGTCGCAGGCTCTTATTCGCCAGCGGCTCCAGTTCCTTTAATGATGGTAGCCGTGTTAGCCGGTGGTGTATTTTGTTTTGTCATCGTAGCAGTAGTGTGTATAATTAGCTGTCGGTTTATGTGTTCGAGCCGAAAAACCACTAGAAGTGGTAAATCCAATTCATCTGCTGGAGCTAGTGGTTCTCAAGAAACGAAATCGACCTCGGACATAAGACAATCCGATTCCATCAATTTAACCGTTTCTTCGGTAGCTGATGGCAAATTGTCATCTACCGAAGACATAAGTGTATATGAATATGAAGCAAACAATTTACCAGCTCCTACTTACGAGGTACAAGAAGTTCTTCACGTAGCCGGTTACGACGTTTATCAACCATCGGCCTCTCCGAACTGTAATACTTTAGAAGCCAATCCAGATCTTATAAGCGACGCGTCCACGGTAGTGAAAGACAATGGCAATCACCATCGCGAAACAACTGGAGAAGTCTATAAACTAGCGTTAACTCAACCGTCCACGGTTTGCCACACAGATTATTGGTCACCGAATAATGTGTACCCCATGATGACCACAGTCAGCGAAGGGTACGACTTTCAGCAGCTTTCACCGAGTAAGCTAATGACTAGTGGGCCGTATCCACCAGACTACGGCTTACCGAAGATACCTATAGCTGTCGGTGCTATGGCGTATCCACCGGACTACGGTCTACCGAAAATTTCACCTTATCCACCACCACCCGCATTATACCGAACATTACCATACCGGCGGAACGCGGCTAAGCCACAGGGCCGGTCATGCCAAGAAGCCGAATTCGTACTTGTGCAACATAGGAATCATCATCATCACAATCACTTAAGGTGCAAACCACCAAACGTGAGGTACAATCAACAGGGATACCCTTTCGTTACCGCTGGACCGAACAGCTACTTCTCTGAGGCCGCTTCGGCCGCGTACTACGAACAGCCACCATCATTGTCCAATGCTTCTGCTCAAACTCTTGAAGAAGAAATGCAATCTGTTCAACATATGAAACAACAACCTTCGTCTTTACCCGCCGCGGCACCTCTCAACAGTAGACCACCTGAACAACATAAAGCTGTTACGTTCGTTCAAAAACAATCGGCCAATTCCGAAAGTCCTGACGAAGGTTATGTGGGCGAAGGTCCCGACTCCTAATCAAATAAATTTTTAACGATTTTAGTTACCAATAAATTTGTACGATACAAATTATTGTAATTTTATAAAATGTACACTAATGTTATAATAGTAATAAGCTGTATAAAGTAGAAAACTAAGCATAAAGAAATCATTACGGCGGTGCTGTAATTATATAAAAACAGTATTGTAAATGTCAATCAATAAGTTATAAAATATCAGCTGACATCATTTAAATGGAAATTTTTAATTAATTATATCAGATGGCAGTTGACATGGATGGTTATCACCAGAGAAAAAATGTATTTCAAACAACCGAATATTTTCAGTATTAAAAAAGCCGTCAGTGTGAATAAAAAAGAGTTAATTTTTAAATCAAGAAATCAAAAATCTTTTGTTTATTTTATTACATTATTAAAATAATAATTGAATAGTAAAAGTATAACAGTTATACCAAGAAAAACTCGGGAAAAGAATTTTTGCTAATACTTTTGTAACATATGACATCCATTAATATTTTAAGGTCGTTTCTTATATTTATTGTTATTATTATTACTATTATTATTTATTTTTTTTTTTTTGAGATAGAAATTTTAGAAATATATGTTGTTTCAAGATATTTTTTGATAGAAAATATTATGAAAAGAACGTCCTACAGTTCAATGCATTTAATTCATAAAAAAAAAAAATGTTTATTAAGTTTATAAGTCGTAATAGAAACTCAATGAATAAAAATCATTTTACTCAATAAAAGTTAACTTAAAAGTATTATCATTATAAGAAAACCCATGTGCGTCAATTTTCTCTTATATTAGTAATGATTTTGATTTCGTGTACAATTTAGAACGTTTAAATTACAATAAAACAGTCCCATAGCAAATAAATAAATACAGTGTAATAACATGATAAAATCTATAAAACAAATATATGTTTCCGTATATTCATAAAACTTTGTTAGTACACATCATAGTCCATCAAAGAGATTTTCGAAGTAGGTAAATATTTTTTTATGGTTCTTCCTGTTCCGGTTAACCTTTTTAAATATTATCGACCCTTTAACAGGACTTGAGATATTCGTAGTTGAGTTTTTGTTTGTAGAAAAAAAACATTCGCTCTACAGTTACCGTACTTCCGCATTAAAACCCAAAAGTTTTAATAAAATGAAAACATGTATACATACATATATGATGCATGATTTATATCTATACACCCATTTTAGTTTCCTAAGTTAGGTAATCTACCATGGATAATATTAGCTACATAAATTAATATTGTGTCTGTTGCATTCAGCAGATGTTTTTGAGAATAAAATAAAAATAAAAAAGAATCGAAATTTATGATGTCTGGTGCAATTTTTATATCACCAAATCCATTGCAATAATTCATTCAAGATATTCAAATTTTTTTTTTATTTTAAGCTGTAACACAAAACGTAAGATGGCCATGTGTTGTAACTGTTTACATTTGATATTCATTCGATACTGCCATTGTTTTTGTCTCTCTCCTTCTTTGGTTACCAGGGACGGCTATTAACTTTAATTTAAATAGTATCAACCGGAAAAAATAAATGTTTGCCTAGTGACCAGAAAAATGAGTATGAAACATTGTAGGCCTATCAATTTACTTTTTTGGAAACTATTAGTAAAGACCGGTTAAAGATTTATTTTTTTTACAGACCGTTTAACGTCAGACGTATCAATTTTATTGGTGTAACAATAAAATACTTTATTCACAGAACTCTTTCGGACCTGTATGTAATAAAAAGTGCAAAGTACATTCCATTGCAAACGACTGAACCTTATTATCACGAATTCCAAGAAATGGGAATTTAATTTTGACCGGTCTTAAGAGACCTGTGCTGATTGTAAATAACCTAACTATTTGACATTTTTCTATGCGCACGTATATCATTTAAAACCTAAACAATGAAATTTTAAATTCCAAGCGAACGGAATATAAAATTTTTAAAGTTAACACAATTCCCAAGGGTAAATAGTATCATTTTACACTCAAAATTAATCAATTAAAACTATTATATGATAATAGTTTGATATTATTATAACATTTAATTTACACGTAAAAACCATTAGCATAATAACTCATATTGTAAAAAAATCCTTGATATCGCATTTAATAGTAAGATATATAAAGCTCATAATATTTTTTTCAATATTATTATGTATTGTTATGTATAACATTATTTTAAAAACACTATGTTACATCATTAATCATTGTATAGGTTTAACATTAATATTATTACATAGACGAGTTGATGGACCGTATTGTGATTAATACTGTATAGTTGTTCACTAGTACCTTTTATATAGTGTATAGAGTTTTATACAAAAAACATTGCTAATTATAACAATTTTAAATATATATATAAATATATATATATATATATACGTTATGGTAAATCAATAAAATCTAATAGACATTTACAAATAATTTTGTACATTTTTTCCTGTCCAAGTAATTTAACTAATAAATCCCGTACTTGTGTAAATTTATTTTTGATGTTTTACACGAAGCATATTGAAAATTGACCATCGTGATAATTATAAGTAATTTTAGCATCGATACGAAGCTGAGAAGGTATTAATATTACCATGAAGTATGTATTTTTTTGTTTGTGTGTCTATCACTACTTTTTCTCAGCACTCATTGGACCGATTTTTCTCAACGATACGTCAAAATATCACAAATCGTTTCTAGTTGAAGACATTATCCTCGAAAAATAAAAATTTTTCTCATATTCTCCGTTAATGACGAAAATACCCCCAAAAATTTTGATTTTTAAAATCGGTAAATTTCGATATCTTCTAAAAATTGCCATAATTTGTTGAAAAATGAACGAATCACAATAATTTTTTTGTATATTAAAACCTTAAATATTTTCCTTTCATTTGATATAATTTTTTTGAAAATATAACCCTTTACCTGCCTACATGGAAGATTCAAAATAGCAATTTCTGCACAATAATTTTTTAACTTAGGTTTTGAAAATGTTCCGGAAATACTCTGAGCTTCAAATATATGTTAAAATAAAGCTTATATTATGTACAATAAGTTCAAAACAAACAATTTGTCTCGACGACTTATCTTCTATATGCAAATGGTTACCATAGTTAAAAATCATGCAATTTTGTTGTTAAAATTTACGATTTCATATTTTATTTTTTCAACTTTAAATTACTATAACTTTTTTAAAAATGTATGAATCGATACAATTCTTTTTTTCATAAATACTTTATAATTAATTCTTTTATTTAACATACTTTTTTTTTAAATTTGAATCATTTACCATTTTCAAATATTTAAAAATACGAGTAAAAAGTAAAACTTAACTCTTTAAAATATTCGGGAAATACTCCGAACTATATATTTATGTTAAATTAAAGCTTACAACAAATAATATAGTAAAAAAAAAAATTGTCCCGACACCTTTTTTCCTATGGAAAACTGGGCATCAAATTTAACAAAAAATGTAATTTTTATATTAAAAATCACTGTTTAACATGAAATATTTTAATACTTAAAACTGCCATAACTTATTGAAAAATGAACAAATTAAAACAATTCTTTTTTTATATTGGAACCTTAAATATTTCTTTTATTTGACATAAATTTTTTAAAAATCTGATTCTTGATCTACATACAGAAAGGATTCAAAAAAGCCAGTTTTGCACTCAAGTTAAATTTTTTCAACTTAATTTTGGAAAATGTTCCGGAAATATTGACACTTTTAGTTAATCTAAAATTAAAGCATATGTAATAACTTTACTATTAAAAAAAAATTTCGAGTAAAGTGAAAATATGTTTATCATATTCAAAAATATGCTATTTTTGTGTTACAATTCTTGGTATTGTATATTAAATTATTTTAATGTACCTTATAAGAAGAGTACACTGATTTTCATAAATATTATTAATCTAATTGACATTGAATATAAAGTTAAACTTATTTCATTTTTTTTTTCTTTTAAGTTGAAAAAAGTAACTTTAACATTTACATCATCTTAAATTACCAATTTTATCAAACAACGAATGCGATAAACGTTTGCTAATTCAGTAAAAAACATTGCTTGTGGCAATAATTTTTTTGCAATTTTCCTTAATTCTTTTTGAGTTAAAAAAAAATGTTCAACTCATTTTTATTTTTTTTTTTATATGTAAATACTCGATTTTGAATAAATTAGTAATAATATCAAAAATTAGTGGCGACAGAAACTATATAATAGTAACTTTGAAATCAGCGCGAAAAATTGCTCAAGAAAAGTAAATTTTTGATTCCGTTGAAAATTCCTTGTAGATTATTTATTCATCATTAACAACAAATTAACTTATGAAAAATTTTTTATCAGCCTTTTCAATTTTTATACATATTTGCAATAAGAGTAACAACTACTTTAAAAATTTTTATAATTTCTACGTAAAAATTACAATAGTAAATTATTAAATATCAATTTCATACTACGATGAATTGTTTTAATAGATATTTAGTCATATATCATACTTATAAATCATAGAACTCCTAATTAGGAACAATGAAGGAAATATGAATTAATTTTACTTTTAAATAATCCACAAATTTCTTAAAATTAACACTTTCTACAGATTTACATTGAAGCGTTTCTTATGATAATGATTTTAATCACTGTCAGATATCATCTATACTTGTCCCTACTATGCCACTTCCATACTGTGCTGCGACTCCACTGTACTACCGGTTTTTTTCATTTCAGGTACTTATTTAAATTTTTTATGAAAAGAATTAAACGAATTTGACAATCTCGTCAGAAAAAACATTTCATTTAATTCCCCATGATCTTATAAACATTTTTTCTTTGACTACTAAATGTTTCTTTTTTTATTGCAACTATATCATAACATCAAGTACATACGAGTTGAATAATTTATTAAGCTCAGAGGATCAAGCTAAGGATAGATTTCGGTAAGTGAAATTTATACTAAATAGTAACCAATCCCTAATTGTACATATTATGCATAGTCATTTAAACTTTTGAATTACAAAAGTTTATTACTTTAGAATGATTGCATGTTGTTAATGGGTTCAGAAAGATCATAAAACTTCAGGGTACATAATAGAGGTATAAATCTTACCGTGTTGAATTGCTAAGATTATTTATGCACTTTCTACACTTGAACATTAATTATGATACGTACAAGTGTATTAACTTCACAGGAATAAATCAAAAACAATTTTTAGTATCTTGATGAATAGTAGGACTATATTGATAATTGATTTAAATTTGCCCAACTCACAAATATGTAAAAAATATTTTTAAAAAGTTTAAAGTTAATGAAGATAAATTAAACATTTAGCAAAAGTTGTATAAAAGCTCATTTAAATAAATTTGGGAGGCCTATTTAGGTCCTAAAGTAAACCTAAAATAATTTTAGGCAAATTCAGATCTTTATGAAGTTAATGAATTCATTTGATAGTTTACAACTGATGAAAATTATATATCTCCAAAATCATAACGCTCAAAATACTGAAACGATTTTCACTAACTAAATTTGCATGAGACCTCATAACATAGCAGATGGTTTCTGTGATATTTATCATAATAATATAAGTCCCTCTTTTAAATAATTGAACCGAAGTTACCCTGACGCCATTGTCGTTCGGGTCGTATCCATTGTCGAGGATTGAGCGTAATGAAACTCCTGCAAAACTATTTAACAACTAATTAAAAGTCCATAATAAATTTGGATTCTAAAATCTCTCTTTTCTGGACTTTATTGCTACGTTAGTTTCATTTGTCCCGTCCCCAAAGAAATACACAGCCTTTAGAATTAGCGTTAGCAACTTGCTTATATTGTATGACGGACACTACATTTTAGCATAGTCTATGTGTACATCAGGTCGGCTAAGATAAGTCAGAAGAAAATTTATACTATATTATATTATTATATTAATAAAATATCAACTAATTATTTTAACAACATTTTTGTTATTTTCTTTCATCGATCCAACCCATGTAAACCTCATTCAACATTTGTTGTATGTGTATGTCGAATAGAAGTTCCATTAAGACTAGCAAAAAAGAATGAATGTCTTTCTTTGAAAGTTGTCAATGTAAAGCTCATTGACAACCTCCATTGCTGTCATCGTCATAGAACAGTTTGTCATATGATTAAAACTAGAACACTACAATACGAGGTTAAGCGGGAAGGTGTTTCATAAAACCCCAAATACAATAATCCTTCCACCAGCTAGTATATTTTGCTCTATACATGGATTGTCCTTACTATGATCCAATCATCGATAATTCTGCATCATTCTCCTCCAGTGGTTCATTCTTCATTCGCTAATGAAACCAAACGCGTACTGAGAATGTCTTATTCTGTTGTGATCCTAGATGTCTTCTATTACAAAAAGGTTTTTATGCTTATGTTAATGCTAACGTTGTCACGTTTTCACCACACAAAATCGAAATGCATACACGTGTAAGACCTTTTGTATATTTGCGTTGTAACTTGGAATCTAATTAATCCTTAACAGCTTCTTCACCTTTCGTCCAAACACTCTCATCACATGTATTGTGCATTCGACGTTCTTTGATCAACTACTGTCTTTGAGTAATAACACTATCGTCTATTACACAGTAATTATTGTTATCTTTAATTAAAATCGTTTATCAACTGCACACTTCATGATAAGTTATTGTTCAAATTCATCGCATTTTTTTAAAAATTATTGGTGAAATTACTTTTTTCATAAATCAATAATGTTGTTACTATAAAAATATTTTATTCCAAACAACATTTTACAAAAGTATCACAACTCAAGACTAAAGTATTACATTGCACTCAAAAAAGTCTCATAAATAATTTGATTTCGATAATAAAAGACATTCTAATAAAACTATTTATATTCATACTGATTTACCTGAAACATTTATTATGAAAAAATATTCATTTTGCGTACTTCATGTAGAATGAAAAAAAAATGAGATTGTATACAGATTGACTTATGCAAAAAGAAAACAAATTTAATAAGCTATAGATGTTTGTTTAGCCAGCATTAAATTTATACAAGTACAGAAATACAGTAATTGATTATCAATAATAGCTAGTAATATAAACCAAATTCAGTAATTATAAAAAAAGATTAAAAAATTGTAATATCAAGTAAATTTGAAACCCATTGTTTCAGTTATATAATATAGTAACAAACATTTTTTAAATATAATTATTTCAAATTTAATCGAATTATATTTTTAAATAATAAATATATGCTTTTAATAGGTACAATAATTTTTAATTTTCAAGTTTAATCACCAATAATAAAAATAATAATTAAAGCAAATATTATTAATAAGGTTAAAAGTGAACTCCATACATTAAATTTGTGTAGATATATAATTTTTAGGAAAAAAGTTAATTCGAAAATTTGTTTACTAAGTAATTATATTTAAAATAAATACAAATGACAAAAATATTGGAATTATTTTGCAATCACTAAAAATATGGTTTAATACAGTTAAGACAAAACTTTTAAACTCAATGTATCATACAAAAGAAAATAATTGGTATTTTAATAAAAGTACGATTAAAAATTATTTTTTTCAATTTTTTGAACAATGATACAGTTATACCATCATAATATAGTATAATAAAATTTAAAATTACTAATTACCTTATTACTTTTATTACAAAGATACATAAGTAAAATATATATTCGAATTAAAATATTACCAAAAAACACTAAGTATTGTATTTACATTGTCTAATGAATAGTATATATTTAAACAATCGATTTGACAATAATCCAATGGTACCTCTACAATAATACATAAATAATTGAAAAATATTTTAAAAACATGTTTCTACGGATTATACGTTTTGAAGGACTGATTGGGCGTAGATAAATGATGTTTTATGTTTAATGTTAAATTTAGCAAACTAATAAAAAAATTACAAATATAAATACCAATTAATATAATGTCATATTTATATATTTCCTACATTATGTAAATATATGAGACTTTTTGATTTATGTACATCTATATAACTTTTTAATGTTTCGAACTTATATGGCTACTAACAGTTTATACATTTCTATGAATTTTTAAATTTTAAACATTTCTACAGATTTTTTATTTATGTACATTTCTATGGCTTCCTGAATTTTATACATTTATATGGCTTCTTAAATTTATACATTTCTATGACTTCTTAAAATTTGTACATTTCTATGGCTTCTTGAATTTTGTACATTTTTATGGCTTCCTAAATTTTATACATTTATATGGCTTCTTAAATTTATACATTTCTATGGCTTCTTGAAATTTGTTCATTTCTATGGCTTCTTGAATTTTATACATTTATATGGCTTCTTAATGTATTTAACTTATATGGCTTCCTAAATTTTATACATTTATATGGCTTCTTAAATTTATACATTTCTATGGCTTCCTGAATTTTATACATTTATATGGCTTCTTAAAATTTGTACATTTTTATGGCTTCTTGAATTTTATACATTTATATGGCTTCCTAATGTATTTAACTTATATGGCTTCCTAAATTTTATACATTTATATGGCTTCTTAAATTTATACATTTCTATGGCTTCTTGAATTTTATACATTTATATGGCTTCTTAAAATTTGTACATTTTTATGGCTTCTTGAATTTTATACATTTATATGGCTTCTTAATGTATTTAACTTATATGGCTTCCTAAATTTTATACATTTATATGGCTTCTTGAATTTTATACATTTATATGGCTTCTTGAATTTTATACATTTATATGGCTTCTTAATGTATTTAACTTCTTAAATTATATACATGATTGTCAAATTGATTATAACTTATAATTTAATAAATAAATAAAAAAAATCACAATTTATTTTCATTCTCTAGTAAATTTAGTAATTTAGATATCAGTAATTACCTCAATTAATTATACTTTCTTGTCGTTCATTTTTAACGTTTTTTCATTGCTAAAATTAAGTCTAATAATTCTCGTAATTATATTTACTCTCACATCTCGGAATATTTCTAATATTATAGAATTTGTTCTCCAAAAAAAAATCATCATACTAGACATAAAGTTGAAAAACACATGGCGTAAGTTGTTTGAGTGTAGATAAATAACACATTTAAAGTTTAATAAGAAAGATATTTTTCTGACAGATGTAGGAATGTACTGTTATACAAAAAAAGTNAGTTTGATGTAGGAATGTACTGTTATATAAAAAAAGTGGTGCTCTTTGACCATTTATATTAATAAACTTGAGATTATTTAAAAATAACTGTAATACACATAAATGCATATTTTAGAACGTTAAAAATTTGTAACATCTCCTTATAACATTTTTTTTGAAATAATATTTTTATAATGTTATTATAACAAATAATGTTATTATACTATTATAATATAAATATTTTCTATAAATTTTATTTGGGATTCTGTTTAATGCAACAATTTATCATCACATTTAATTTACTATCTTTTTTCAAGAATTTACAAAGTAAAAAATTAATACCCTTTCAGCTTCACATCGAAACTTAAATAGTAGTAGATTTATCTTTTTTTATAATATCATACACTATGCAAAATTGGTTTTGTAACTTAACTTTTAATTTGTATCTTCAAGTTTATTATTATGTTAGAAAAATTCTGAATTTCTAAAAATCTCAAACAACTTGTCTAAATTCTATTTGACTACATTTGAAGTATAAGTTTCGATTTATAAATTTATTCCTCGCGCGTCAAAAAATATATTTAATAAAAAGGATTACTTGAAACTTTAGGGGACCTACGACAAGTTATATAGGAAATAATCCTTCCAATTTAATCCTATGTTTCAATTAATGTAATTACTATTTATAATTTTTATTTGATATCATATCTGATTTTACCGAAGCCTAATTTATGATATTTGTTAGCATAAACTATACCATATTACTATACAGTTGCGTAGATACAGGGGAGGTTTAGGGGGTTTGAACCCGCGCCCAGAACCAAAAAAAAAAAATTATTTATAAATAATGTTTAGGTATGATATAAAATTATTTTTTTACATTTTTTTAATAATATTATTAATTAATTTTAAATAAAAAATACATCTTTAAACATTAATTAGTGAAAAATTTAATATGAAATAAACCCCTCCAGAAAATAATCGTATCTATGCCACTGTTACTATACCATTTATCCAATCATTCTGAAACTTTGGGAAGTTGTTAAGTACACTACGGTGAAGATCTTTGGTTAGTACATCTATCCTACAATAGGTGGCATTGTGTATAGTGCACTCGAATAAATAAATAGAATTAAAAGGACACTTTTATTTGTTTTCCCAATGAAGATGAACAAGTGTCAATAAAAACTATACATTATATAATAAATTTTCGTTTTTCCTTAAATTTCCTTTCTTTGGAGATTGTAGAAACGTTTATTTTACAACAATTTAGATCAATTTCTAAAATTTAAAATATGACTTTAAAATAAATACAACAATACATCAATAAAATAAACGAATCAGTCATCTGAAAAATATTACAAGTTATAATAAAATTAAAAAAAAAAAAAAACTATATGGTTGATTAAAAGAAAATACTGTACAAAGTTGTTTAACTGTCATATACGCATTATCTTTAAAAGTACCTATATAACATACTACAATTTTTTCTTTTTCAGTAGTTAATACTATCCTTTGTTCTATGATTTTCAAAAAAATTATCCATCTACGAATAATTTCAATTTATCATCTTTTTATCGAAATTAGTGAATTATAGTA